>NW_009721055.1:0-16738 GCF_000703405.1 Apaloderma vittatum
GAGAGAGAAATGCCACAACATTTTGTCAGATATTATGTGATTTTCCTCATGTTAAGACTCTTGCTAATACATAATTTTTCATACTTATCCCTGTTCTCTTATTTTCTTACATCTCTTAGAGGCCAGCTGAAGAGTAAAGATTAAAGGGAAGAGAACCTGACTTCAGGCACATTTGCAAACTAGCTGTTAGTTTTCTACAGACTCTTCCATGCTTAAAATGGAAACAATCCTCCCCTGACAACTGAGCATACAATTTGTGTACAATGGATCTACTTCTGACTCTATTGCTGGGGTGTTTGCAAGACTCGTGATTCATCTGGCAGTGCTTCAGTTTAAGCATTGATAAAGAGAACAGAGCAGAGTGCAAATAACATTTGACCTTTCAAAACATGGAAAAGAAAACAAAAATAGAAAAATAGTTACTTTGCAGTTTTTTCCTTGTACATGTGTAATAACTGCAAGAAAGCTAGTGTTCTTATTTCTGCTCAGGGAGCTTGGGTAGCACAGAGGATTCTAGGCCTGAGATCCACTGTTTTAAACCTGCTCTTCCCAGGACAGCATGTGTGAGTTGACCTGGCGCTGGACTAGAAGTACACATCAACAGTTTGGAGATTGGCTGTAGTTTGGGTCTGCTGCATCCCAAAATCTTTACCGTTTGATAAGCTATGCTTGTATAATTGGCATGTTGGTCTTGCTTCACTAGCCTGATCGGCAGGTGTCTGTATTTCAAGTGCAAAGTATCACTGCAACTGTCACTTTAGATCAGTAGTACCAATGTAGAAGTAAAGTTCAGGTACCCATGGAAAGTTTCTGCTGAAATCTCCTGTTAGCTACAGCCTTAGTTAGCTTGGATGCAGCCACCTCTTTAATACTGCTGTGAGCAACTTTTAAAAAACGAATAATTCTATGAGTGGACTATGGTGTGAATACCCCTGTTCAGCTAGTGCTGCAGAGGGCTGGCTGCAGGGTTCAGTCTTGCCCTGAGTTAACCCCTCCTGGGAGGCGAGGGTTTTAAATAGTAGCCTGGCTGAGTCAGGGGCATGCCAGGCTTATTCCGCTGCCACTCCTCATGTCATGACTGCTCCTGGGGAATATGCATAATTCTGGGAATTATGATGGGAACTGAAGAAACTCCCTTTTTATTCTTGTAAGACTGTTGTTGAATTGTGAGCACATGCCTTTGCTTTAAAAGCAGAGGAGGAAGTACAGGCAGTGCATTTCTCCCAGTCTGCAAGCTAGAGATATATAGGGTGTGCAGAATTTTGTGCCAAGCTCTGGGCGCAGTGCATTTCTCCCAGCCTGCAAGCTAGAGATATACAGGGTGTGCAGAATTTTGTGCCAAGCTCTGGGTGTAGGGCTAGGTGCTGATTGAAGTGATCAGGGTAATTTCCTCACCCCCCCACCCTTAAGTCTCTGTAGGGAGGGAAAGCTGTGCATCACCTGGGGCAGAGCTGTGATTTGGTATTGCTACAACTACTTTTGTTACTCTTAAAAATGCTTTGCAGCTGGTGCACTGGAATTTGGATGTTTTTTGTGTCTGAGGTGGATTAACTGTAAGCAATAGCCCATCCTTTATTTATTTGTACTACCCTGCTGCTTGTCAGATGCTGGTCAAGTCCAGTGCAGCAGGGAGAAACATTTTTCCCTTCTTATTCCATTTTTTAATTTCCTGATTCACTGTGTAGTTGATTTCTGTGGCTGTGCTTACATGAATTTCATTAACAGCAAATCTTGAGCAATCTGCTTAAATAATAATTGGCGTGTCTTCTTCCATATATTTGTGAGTTGGTGAGCTATCTGATCATCTAGCTACCTTGACACCTGTAAATAAATCTCTTTAGTTTTGTTCAGTGTTATTGGCAAGGCTTCTTGCTGAAGCAGGGCTGCTGGACTGGAAGGTGTATGGTACTTGTGCAGCCTAAAAAGGCAGGGAGAGTAGAAAGTGTGACTGCTGTTTAATGTGTAGAGAACATCCTTCAAGGAAGGGATTCCTTAGTATTCAATCTTTAGTAGCTCTTTGCTGTAAAATACGTAGTTAGTCCCCTGAAAAGCAGCACTAGTACATCTAATTTTTCATCTTTCTAAGCCAAGCAAGACAACTATTCCCTTCAAAGTTATACTCCTTTTTGCTTAATCTCCTTCTGGCCTGAGACACCTTATTGGTGTAACAGCCTAACTTTGGCTGGACAAAATTAGGGCAAAAATTAGGGCAAAATTAGCTTTCTTAAGCAATTGCAGTGGCTTAGAATGTCCTTAGGTTGAGGAGAATTTTGAGCTTTGGCCTTCTACTTGCCCTATAAACTCTTCGTGGACTTTTTATTAACCTCTCACTTCAGACTGTGCTGCTTCATTAAGAATCCGGACTGTAACACAATGTCTTTTCCCACCAGCCACATGCATAAAACTGACCTTTTGTGTGAATACAAAGTTTGGTGTCAACCTTGTCCCATTACCAAATAAAGCTTAAATCTTACTGACAGGGTTTCCAGGCAGCTGTGGCTGGGGCGATGTAGGCAGCGAATGTATCTGAATGACAGAAGTAATTTCTCGTCTCTGTACTTAGCACTGAAGCACATGCATCAACAGACCCAGGAGAAAAGGGTTGTTTTTTGCTCTGTCCCTTGCCCTGTTTCCATGTGGGTGCTCTCTTGTGAGCCTTACTGTGCTTGGCTAGCATGCCTGGGCGTCAGAGCTCACCCTTGGCACCAGGGAATGGCTGCAGGCCCTTGTAGGGATAACTGTGCTCACAGCACTTGAAGCTTTGCTTCTCTCTTAACAGCCTCATCCTTGAGCATCTTGATTTCGAGTGTCTGTTGAAGCACTGTAAACAGATTTCCTTGAGTTCTGCGGCATTACACGCTGTGTTGCGATACATTTTTGTCTATTTTAAAGCTGTTAGTGATTCATTAGTTTACCGTTCCAAAATCTAATTCCAAAGGGATAACTCATTTCCATAGAGCAGTGAAGATATTTTCAAGCTGACTACACAGTCCTGTGGCAGTACTTTTGAGACTTGCCTGGTTCAAACTGTGACAGTGATACTGCCAAAGGCTGCCAGTTCGATGGAGGATTGCACACAGATTCCATGGGTGGGAACTTGCAATATTATTAGACACAGCTAATAATAGTTCCTCTTGACTTCTAAAATGTCAGAATAGTCTTGTGAGTAACTGCACTTTGAGAAGCATTAACCTTTTGTTAGGGACTGCTTTTGGTAGCAAACATGTTCAGAGGTGCATTATGCGTGTAATATGTAAAGGAAGTATATTGGAAACCAGGAGTCTTAATATATCTGCCTGTGAATTGACTTGTGTCAAGATCTCGGAGTTGCAGCATCAGTCTGGGGACCCGTGATTGTCTTCTGTGTGCACAATGAGTAGAAAGCTGATCCTCTGCTAGCCAGATACTCCTAAGATCTAATGAGCATGCTTTTGTCTCATTTTGTCCATCTGCAAAAGGCTTTGAAATCCAATAGTGAGAAATCTATAGTGTATTATTAAAAAAAAAAAAGGATATGCTAACATAAAGAAGCAACTTTTTTCTTTGAGAGGGATCAGTAGTCACTGTCTGATAGACTGTCCTGGAGTCAAGTCTCCAGGCTTTCTGGAGTTTGAGTATATACTTTCCAGATCAGTTCCTCTAGAATTCAGTCTTCTGGCAGGGAACAGTAACTGAGCAGAGGATTTCAAAAGTTTTCAATTGCTCTATGAACCAAGTGAAACCAAAAGTAAAAAAACACCCAAAACTCTAAATGCTCTGTGGAACTAAGTTAATACTCTTTCTTACGCTAGCCATTTATTTCTTTTTGCTCTTCAGTGCATCCAGCAAGATATGAGCAGTATGCCTCCAGCTGCAGGATTTACTGTAAGATTTTTATGGACTGCTGGAAGCCAATCAGTAAAGGAGTTTGGTATGTTGGCTCCGGAGTGGCAGAAACTGATAAATGAGAACAATACAAAACCGAGTTCTTGGTCAAAGAATGCTAGCATTTAGAAGAGTGAGAAATTAACCCATGAGCTTTTGTGTCCTTTTGAGGATATAACTAAAAGCATAGTTCTGAGACAGATGAGCTGAGTTTCAAGAGATGCTGGACACTTGTGATTTGTCTAAAGTTGAAACACTTGCCTCTTGTGAATACAAAACCACACGGGAATTCTGTGAAGCCAAGCCATTAGTTGGAGAGCAATGCAAGTACAGGGAAAGACAGGTGACAGAAGAGTGCCTTTTCTCGATTGCCTTTTACTGCTACTCATGGTTAAGAACACCTCGTGGATGTATGCTTTCAAGGCAGAATCGCATAACTGGAGCCTGTGAGTAACATTACATAATGAAGGAAGTGTGCTTTCTGTATGCTGATTTTTCCTTCTATGACTTCTGTGGGAAGTGAGATGATAATATCCCTTCAGAGCAGGGAAAACTAAAGTGCAAGGAAGTAGCTTGTGCAAAGTCCTATAGAAGTTCTTAACAAGTGGGTTGCAGTCACAGCTCAGGAGCCCCAAATCACTCATTGGTACACGTTGTCCCTGGTACTGAGACCCAAGAGCAACATGCCTTGTTGCAGGGGAATCTTGGAGTCTTGGACTCCTACTTATTAGAACTAAATCTTTAATTACAGTGACTAATTTATAGCTTAATGAAAAATCCATCCCTCTTTTTGTAGCACATCTAACTGCCAGCATTTAATCCATGTCTTGAAGATTGTTAGAGTCTTCTTGTGACAATTAAGATGTATTCTTAGTGTGCTTGGGAATTGTGATTCACTCGAAGGGGAAGCTTGAGTGTCATTTTTTTCTTGTTCAATAATCTGAAATAAATCGTTGACATCAATGCTTTACTAAAAGTGAAATAACATTAGGATCAATGGGTTTTAAGAGTATTTTCCTTTTTCCCATCTGATTTTTTTTTCTTTTTCCTTCAGGACTACTCTTATTTTCTTTGCTTGGCAACTTGCTTTACATGCTCACAAGCAAGATTTAAGTTGTATACCTACAAATCTGAGAATAAAAGCAGAAAAATTTGTCTGTAAGTTATCTTATTCTTCCTATGCTTACTCTACATAATACCTTCTGGTCTCTGAATCATGATAGTCAGACACAAAAAAACCATATTTTACATGAGGATTCGAATCCTGGCAGATGGACAACGGAGTCCTCTCAGTCTCTTCATCATTGCTGGATGTACCCCATCTTGCAGAGACTTATGGAATTCATCAGGTTGTCCTTAATTTCAAGTTCATTTTCCTTTGTAATTCTGGTAGGTGTTAATGTGCAAAGGCATTCAGGACATTAGGAAGAGAAATTTCAGGTATTCTTAGAGATGCAACGTCAAGCAACTTGGTAGCACATGGTGAAAATTGCTGAATCCATGTTTCTGTCATACTTTAAACTGCTTTAAAGGATTAGGTTCCCATTCTCTCTGTGTGCTGTCTGCAGTTCACTGTGATGAAAGAGAGGAGGTGGTCTACTAGCAATGCTTCTGTCCTTCTGCATGAAAGAACAAGCTAATTGCAGTTTCCACCTTCGTTCGAATAATGTGTTCATCAACCTATGTCTGACTCTGTCAAACAACTTTTTTTAGTGAAGTATTTCTGCAGACACTAAATTATTTCCAGATGGCTCAAACTGCCATTGAATCATACTTTCCCACTGTTTGCAGTTTTACTCTTGAGGTGGTCTAAAGAAGGAAACAGTAAAAGTGTGATCTTCCTAAACTACCCCACGTGACCAAGTCAGTGATCTCCTACGTGTAGCATCCTATGCAGCCCAGAAATATCATGTAAAAATCTCTCGTGTCCTCAGTGAAATATTAGCTAGAATTTGCAGCTGACTACTGCAAATAACTTCTTTTTCCTTCTAAGGAAGGGTAAACCTTAATAGCTAAGAGTTAGTTATTTGACTCATTTCAGGCTCCTGTATGTGAAGCAGTAAGAAACAAAGTAAATTTTATCACTTATATTGGCCAGCATTAAGTATGAGTTTATATTTATGGCAGCCATGTGTGTATAATAGTTCAATACTAGTACTTTTGTCTTAGACTTCTATGTTCCAGGTGCCATGCAACATTTGAATTGCAAGACCTTGAAAATAAATGTTTGATATTTTTATACTTTGTCATCATGCTGGCATAGTACTTGACAGCAGTGATGTTTCTAAAAATCCAAGATGTATATCTGTCAAGTATCAGTAACACATTTAAGCATTTTGTTTGTTTTCTGTTTTTAATATTTAAGGTATTAACAGAAGATAAAAATCAGCTTTTCTTTCCCTGAGGAGTCTTTACAATTCAGTTATGCTAGGATTTTGTAAACAAAACTATGATTTGAAAGAGGGTAAACCTCACTGAGCTTTTAGGGAACATATGTATGTCTGAATGTCCTTACTATTTTCATAACTCTGAGTTGTAAGCCCATTCAAAATATTATCTAGACACTGACAACATCAGTGTTAGTACAGTGCATAAAAAAAAAAAGTCTTTTGTGCAATCTCTGCCCTCAAGGACAAACTGCTCAGTTATCTGGCCTTGCCTGAAACTGTGTTTATTAATTTTTTTTTTATTTTTGTTTGTTAAAATTCAACAAATTGCAGAATTCAGATTTGGTTTTGGGAATCTGAATGATCTGGAGAGGGAAGCATTTCATGATAGAGGTGAGATGAAATGTAAAGGCATTAGGTACTGCAGTCGAGAGAATGCTATGTATGCATACACTGGTGTGTGTACACATACACATATGTAAAGGTATGTGTGAATATATGTAGGATCATATACATGATGTAGGTCAAACAAAAGCAAAGGTATATTTGTGGGTTTTGTTATGCTGCAATGGCTTTTTTTTACTTCCGAAAGTAATACTTGGTTTGTACCTAATTATTTCTGAATATGTTCGTGCCTTAAGACTGGAGCTTTTGAACTTTAATAAAAAAAAAACACCAAAGAACCCCAAACAGACAAGAAACCCTGACTCAATTTGGGCTTCAAGTTCCTCTAAATTGAGTCTGAGATATTCATATAAAAATCAAGTCAGAACACAGTCATGACTCTTGCCCATATGTTTTGAACCTGTGTGTATTTTTTTGAACACACTCAAACTTGCCGTGCTGGTATGAAAGCAAGTGCTCAAATGAGCGGTTTTGAAGAGCAAGGATTGAATGTCTTTATATCTTCACAGTAACCTCGTCCAGCTGCATACTAGACTTGTGGGTTTATGCTTGCTAAATTCCTACAGCGAAGGCAGCGATAAAGAAACAGCAACTGCGGACCAGATATATGCATGGAGTAGCTTGAAGTACTCGCCTATTAGAAGTACAAATATAGACTTGCCAGGTTTGATAACCTTTCAAATGTTTGGTTGTTATCCTTAAGAGCATCATTTGAGACCACATGAATTCTTCCCTGCGCAGTTTTAGCAGGCTGGTTCTGATAATTTCTAAGCATAAGTGTTCCCTGCCTAAACATCCAGCCTCACAGAGGGATTTCTTATTTGGACAAGCATAACTCATGTGAATTACAGCCAAAAGGATTTGGACCTGTATAAGCCATAGGAGTTGTCACTTCAAGTTTCTGGAAATACTTATTCACAAGAGAATACCAATGTGATATTTTAAAAAGAGTCTGAAAGCAAAGTGTCAAAATATGTGCAGGCCTTAGAGATGCATCAGGTGTAACTATATGGAGAGCAACTTAGAGCAGACTACAAAATGGTGTGTTTATTTTCCCCTGTGGTGTGATGTTACAGCAGAGAAATGTGTATAAAGGAGGAAATGGAATGCATTTCCTTTTTTTTCCCTCCTGCTTTTAAATACAGATGTCCTAATTTAGACCTAATTTTCATTCCTGTAACATTACTTGTAATAATGTCTAAAGTCCTCAGAATTAATTTGACTGGAAAAATTCCAGAAGGACTTTCAATTTTTCTCATTAAAAACATTATAGATGTCTTAATTAGACACTGTTATTAATGGTAATATTACTCAATTTAGAACTACACACTTAAGATGTGGTTACCTCTAGTGTGATTAGTCAGAGAAGCTCTGCTATGCAAGGATGCACACTAGAATTTTGAACAGTTAAATATTTAGAGCCATATGCTCAGCTGTGTAAATTGTGTAGCTACGTGCCCTCAGCGGAGCTAGACTAGTATTCATTAACAGAGGGTTTGATATGTAAAGTTATAAATAACTGTTTCTAGCTGATCTCCCTCACTGTTACTCCTTTTCATTTTCTTTCTAGTGTTTGCTAGTTATTTTGTTTGTGTTTTTTTTTCTTTTCCTCTCTGAATGATGTACTTATGGTAGAATAAGCTTATGAAGTAATACGTATGTATCCTTGTCTCCAGTATGAGCCGTTTAACTGTTGAAATTAAGCTGGAGCCACTTTATATTTGTATTTCTTTTTCTCCATGTTATCCAGGGGATTTCACTGACTTAAATGAACTTGCTCCCGATTTAGAACACAGTTTGAGGACCTTTTTGCAGTGCTTTGACTCTAATGGGCTCTGTTACAGGCTTCAGGTTGTGGTAGTTTGCTTCACTTGGTGAGGACCTTCTGCTGATACATGCAAGGGTAGAATTAGGTGGAATACTTTATTTGCTTGCCTAGACACGGATTTCTACAAAGTTTTAAAGTACTCTGAACCAGGTAATGTGTGTATTTTCCTGTTAGAAGTGTGAAAGGAGCTATTTAGCGTTACTTTATTTGCACCTGGCTTCATTAGTACATAAGAACTCATGACAGTTTTCAGTTCTATAATTACTGGCTGTCACTCCTGTTTGGTGTTACTTGGGTTTGTTGTGGTTGTACATGGGAAAGGCTATTAGCTACATTGGCTATTGCATGCTACTCTATGGCTTTAATTGCGAGCTTGTACAAAATCAAGCCTATGCTTTGACTGTAATCAGGGTATAAGACTTCACTTAAAATCCCCAGCACCTCTTCTAGTGCCCCCCACCCGCCAAATCCCACAACAAATTTTCCAGCATTTTCAGTGTTTCTAGGTGTTTTCCTGGTTTTTAGATTTTCATGTGTAAATGTCGCCTTAACTGCGTAAAAGTCACAGAAAAAGATGATGCTCTGTGAAACCCGAACTTATGTCATCTTGCAGGCGGTTTAACCGTGAAATGAACAGTCATCATGCATTCAGGTTAAGATGGGCAGATGTGCACGAGGCTATTAAAGCATAAGGCATCTGGATGTATAATTGGAATATGGGGTAGTACTGAAGTCTCAAAATGGTACAGACATCTATATCTGTTCACTGATGTATATGATGACGAGTTACTTGAGGTAGTAGGGTGTGAAGCTTAAAAGGAACTTAATGGCTTTTTCTTTAATAAATCATTTGACTACAGCAGTGTCATCTTTTATTAGCTTGTAATTTTATAAAAGTTAAAATTGAGCATAATGTTGCACATAATTCTAGAACATCTGGTAGCAATATTTAGTAGCAGCTGTTTACTACCTGAAATATAAACAAAACATGATTTTATCCACAGTAGTCACAGTTAATTTTCCTGGAAGTATTAGTTTTGGAATAGGTCCACTAGGAAATAAGTCTGGTCAGAAGAAATAATGGGTGGAAAACAAGATATTCAAAGCTTAAGCAATTAGAACAGTGTTGTGTTTATAAAAAGATTTTTTTTTTTCTGTGGAAATAAAAGAAAAAAAAATTTAGAAGAATCCTAAAGTAAATTATGTTCCTTAAATATACTGTGCTTTGGTGCTGAAGTGCATGCTATTAAAACAGATCACAAAATTGTCATCGTTTTTTACAGTCCCTATTCCTGTAGGGGAAATTATCTATTGCTGTGGCTGTGTTGATATACATATATGCGTTACTGTTCCTTGAGCATTAGAAGGAAAAAAATCCACCAAACAAACCTACAAAAAAACCTGAAAATAAAGTAGAAATGAGTTGTCAACAGTGTTTTCTTCCTTCTGCAGACTCCTTGCTGCTTTTACTGTCTGTTTTAACTTGAGATTCAAAGGAAATGTGTAGGCTGCATTGTCACGTGGACTGGAGAGCAGAGAAAATGTGACTTTGGGCAGCTCCAATTTGTACTGCAACCTGTTATACCACCCAGACGCCCATTCTGAGGTTTCATGTTTTGGGCTTTTTCTTTCTGTCCCAGGGCATTAGATGTATTTGCTCACTGAGGGTGAGAAAATGGTGTAGCGTTAGTTGCACCTGCTGAGGCTCCCCTTGACATGGGCAATTTAGCATTTGTGTTTGACATAGGTATTGCTTGCCCAGTGTATTTGACACCTCTAGCATTAGGAATGTGATATGTGGAAGAACTCACAGTGCACAGTCAAGTAACTGTTCATGTGACATGTCTCTCTAAACTGTTCCTTTTAAATCTTTCCACTGTAAGAAGCAGAGACGCTACACCAAATATCTGAATTTACTGTTTACTTCTGTAGCAGATTCTGGTCATTCCATAGTCGATGGTGAGATTTATATAGGAGCAGCTTCAGATCTTAGCATGCTGCAGGGTACCAGAAAGAGTGTGGCACCAGCATCTTTTTCCTTCTCTTTTGATTCCTCTGGGGTGTGAATTCTGTTTAGGGCACCAGGATTGTAGCAATTCATTTATCCAATCATGTTTAAATTGCCTGTACAGAATAGCATCACTTCAAGTACAGAATAATGTTAATGTTTGATGCGTGAATAGATTTTTCTCACTTTATATCCATGATGAGGGCAAATGGTTAACTGTCTGGCTGTCTCTTTTCTCTTTTCACTTCCTCATAAGGACACAAGAGGACTCTTTAAGAATGTGAGCACAATGAAGTTTATTTCTGTCTGTGACATTGTTTTTCTTTTGATGTTTGTTTATTTCCAGCAGCATTAGAAGTCACTCATCCAGCACCTTGATCTGTCTACCATGGATCTGAATATATGTGTTGCAGAGCAAGTAGATCTGTGGCTGTGTAGAGACAATTTTTGATTAATCTTAGGCACGTTTAACCAAAAAATTCCTTATTTTGTGTTACAGTGAAGTGACGCTTCTAACAGATGATTCAGGTGCTTTATCTTTAAGTTGATTTAAAAAACTTGCAGTATGGTTGATCAAGTGTAAATAATTCATAATCATAGCCTCATGCTATGATGTTAAATATCAGTTATTTTGTATTACAATTAATTATGGATGACATTCTGGCTCCCAGTGGGCTGATTGTAAAACTACTTTGCCCTCAGTAATGTCAGGATTTCACTGTAAGTGTTGCTTAAAAAAAAAAAAGACATTTCAATTCTTACTTGATCTAACTAGTCTTAATTGTGTAATTCTGTACATTATTTTATTCTACAGACTTGGAAGTGTGCCACAAACTGTGACTTGAATCTGGCAGTTTTTAATTCGTCTATGAAATACAAGTTCTTCCATGTGCATACAACAGGCTACTTTTCATTTCTAAGTGCCTGTAGGATCTTGGCTTGATAGTGGGTACAGTGCATTCACCTGTTGCTTTCTGGAATATGATGCTCTTTCGAACAGCATATGCAACAAATCTTCACCAGGTTACAGCTACTGTGACTTGAACAGTAGAGTTTTCAGGCTCTATTAACAAATCGAGTTCTTCTACTGGGAAAGAGGAAAGTGTGGATTTGAGTCGTCTTTGGCCGGGGAGGGAAATGGAGTGTGAGTGAATGCTCTTGCCATTAGACAAGAGAAGAAAGAGGATATAAACCCATTACCTTGTCATCTTTCTCAGTCACTTGAGAAGACTGATCCCCTGAATGAGGGGTAGGTCACAATGAAAGGACAGAATTAAGTCTTCGGTATCAATTAGAAGGAACTTCATCCTAGAGCTCTTGAAGTGACATTAGCTGTTCTTCTACATGCTTAGGACTCATCTAACAAAGTCAGTGGCCTTGCTGTTGCCTGTGTCTACATTATTAAATTGTCTGCCTCTGCATGTGGAGTGCCTATTAGAAGGGGTTTCTGCCTCTGTTAATTCTCAAATATGCCAGGGTACTCTTAATGGGAACTAGCTGGGATAGCCCAAGAGGTTTTGCATAGCACCAGCTGCCTCTAAACATTTTGCACACTGCTCTGCTTATTTCCTCTTCTTGGTGCTGGGTCTTCTGGACTGAAGGTAGGCCCTATGTAGGGGAATAGATACCATGGACACCTCTGGGGCTCCTGGGTTTTGGGATTATGAATCTGAAAGCTAATGGGACTCTGACCTTTTCAGTTTCTTGTAGCCAATAAGCCCTTAAAAGGCAACACTTGCTTCATCTTGGGTTATTTAATCTCAAACCTGCAAGAGAAACTGGTTAAGATGGCAAAAACTTATTTTGTATAGATCAGGCATGCCAAGTATCATCAAATTGAGAACTTTTTTATGGCTGCCTTTCCAATCTATTTAAAGACTTTATTTCATTGGGAAAGATTTGGTGCAGGTATTACAGCACTTCTCTGTTTGAGAGAGTTTTTTTGAGACTTCAAAACTCAGCTGAAGGAGGCCCTGAGCAATGTGGTCTGACTTTGAAGATTTTAGCAGGAGGTTGGACTGACTGACCTCCAGAGGCCTCTTCCAACCTCGAGTATTCTGTGGCTCTGTGGTGATCTCATTATTTGCAACACCTTGCAAAATGCTCTACTTTCTCCTTACGGACATATTTATGGTACAAACTGGAATTTGCTTGTGGCTTTATTGTACCTTTTAAAAATGGGAAGAATCAAACCTATAGACTGAAACTGAAAGAAAATTTGATTCCTGATAAACAGGAGGAAAAACTTCTAATACTCTCAGCATTTCTTCTTTCATTCTCTATAATTCATTCTGGCTTTTGATGACAAAATGCGTCAACTGCAACTTCAATAATTTCCCAAGTGCTTGTTCATAGCTTGTGTCATGATGTAATAGCAACTTACAATTGACAGGTTTTGAATTTGATTTTCTGTTCCTAGCAGAATAATACAGGCTTTTTATTTCACTGCATCTCTGCCTCCAGTTAAGTGGGTTGGTATTGTGGGAGACATACTACTGTGCTGATATTTGTCATGATATTTATTTTCTGAAAGAAAAAAATGACTTCTTCCAGTGTTTTAAGTGTAAGAGGGAAAGATACCTGTTTTTAATCATCATTAAACAAATTCTAAACTTGAAGTTGGCTGTAGCAAGTGAGTTTGTCTTGCATTGTGCCTGTCAGTGTTCTGAAGAGGTTTGATGGCTTTGTTAAATAGAAGTTTTAATATCATGAAGTCAGGTGTGGAGATTTTTAGAATTCTAGCGTTTGGTTATCTTTTTCTTGCATTGCAGCAGAATCTAGAGATTCAGTATCAGAGACCCAGTATATTACTTGTCTCTTCAAAACAGTTATGTTTCTTGTTGAGAGGAAGAGGCAAGATACCGCTGGGGAAAGCAAAATGCAGGTAGTTATGAGTGTAACACAGCCTTTTCAGCTTGTTAGCAGCTCTTGATAGCTACTTGTTGTTGCAAGCATAAGTGAATTTTGAAGATGTTTTGCCTAAATAACATAGTGACTTTGTACAATTTTCAGGTTATATTTTTTTAAGAGAGGCAGCATCAATCTTCATTGAATATGGGCACATCTATGGCCCTTTACGATCTCTGCTCCTATTGACTGAAATGGCAGCGGTCTCTCCTACCAGTTCTGCAAATACTTTCTCCAGTGCTGCTGTTCTGACCTGAGAGGAGCTATCTGCAAATGTTTGCAAGAGCACTTTGTCCTAATCCAAGCCTTTAAAATTCTCATCTGTTGTAACGGATAAGTAACCCCTGTGTGGAGTCACCGGCAAGTAACACTAATTAGTGCTATCTTATACTCCTCTCTGAATTATTTTTTGTGTCCTAGACTGGATGCCTGGGCCATGTTATTTTTGGTATTGTATTTGTGTGTGAACAGACCCTGACCCAGGGAACCCTACCACTATGTGTATGGGTAACAGACATTAATGCAAATCCCAGAGCCTGTTGAGGCATTAGATCAATGTGAGCAAGTTTAATATGAACCAGTCATGGTGTTGACTCTGCACCTGAATCTGCTCATGAACATCCTCATGACACTTGTGTTAATTCAGGGAGATTTGCTAATGGCTCTTTTGCTCCCTTCTGGCACTTACCAATTAGTGAATAGAGGGCAGCTTTGAAAGCAAGATACATTCATACTATCCAGATTTAAGAGCCTATCTTCTAAGCTAGATACCTAGGCTTTATGATGGTAACTGAGCCTTTAGCAGGCAAGTGAAAGCATCTAAATTAGGAGCCTGCTCCTTTCTTCTGGCTGTGTCATACAACTGCCTAATTTTGACAAGTTCTGAAGCGTGAATAATCTGAACTACAGTCTCATTTATCTTTCCAGGCCCTATGAACATGAAAAAAGGAGATTAAGCTGTGGAGACAAATCTCTGAACTCCTTCACGAGGGCCTTAACTGTACCCCCTCTCTGTGAGCAAGCTGTGGAAGAGAGGGGTTGCTCTCTTCTGCAAGACTCAAGAACCTGGTCATGCTGGATGAGAATGTGGCTAGAAGTGCTTTGTACTCTTTGGTTGCCTAAGAACTAGGCAAATACCTAAATGGAATGATACAGTTAATGAGTAGAAAAGAAGCAAAAGTCTAATTGGTTTACAATGTTTGAACTGTCTGAGGAGAGACCAAGCGAGTATAATTAAACTTTCTTCTCCTTCTTGTAATCATTACAGAAATGTCCTGTGCATTTTTATGGTTTTACTACAGGTACTTTTCCAATGCTTTCTTGTTGGACCTTGTGCCATCTCTTATGGCTCAGATTAAACAGGCTTTTAATGTAACATTTAAAATGTGGTGTATAAATGTTGTGTGTAAAGGTTTTTTGGCATTTGCATGTTATCATAGAGTCGTAGAACAATTCAGGTTGGAAAAGACCCTTGGGATCATGGAGTCCAACCATTAGCCCTACACTACATGTTCACCCCTAAACCATATCACCCAACACCACATCTAAGCAACACTTAAACACTGTGGTACTTAAAGGCATGACCCTTTATTCTGTTGTACGACATGGAATGCATGGAATCCGAGGTCAGGCTGCTTCAGTGCTGCTTCAGCTTGCAACTGAAATGAATACAGGCCAAGTGAAGGCATCATATAAATAACTTTTAAGTGGCAAAATGGCATAGAATAAACTGCAGCTTGTAGCAAACAGACTATGTTATTAACAATTAGATCCAGATTTGTTATTCATAAGCAACAATATGCTTTGTGAACAAGGAAAGTGGAGACAACTGGTGTTTATTCTTTGCTGGAGATCCTTTCTTGCAAAACAACAGTTTGTGTCTTTGTGAGGATAACTTCTATGGGAACTTTTATGAAATTTTTTGGAATGTTTAGATGATTCTTGCTAGGAAAGAACTGCTGAAATATGCAAATATGAAATATGCAAGTTGTTGGTGAGCTTGTAGAGGTCTGCATTTGTGGCAGCAGCCTTATTGCTGTGTTTTGGCTTGGGCCATCAGCTTAAATGTTTATAACCAGCACTAAGATATGGCAGTTTCTAGTGCTTAGGTGAGTTGCTAAATTTATGCAGAAGGCTGTTAAGTGAAATATGATCACCACCACCCTTAATGCAATTATGCATCCGACATCCTTTTGTCAGTGAAGGAACAGAACAACAATATGCTTTAGTACCTATCTTATGAAAGGGTCTTGTTTTCTCAGAATAATCTTCATTTAGACTAAATTTTGATGTTTAAATGTCTATTTCTCATCATACCAAGTGCTAGACTTTCCTATTAGCCCCTAAATCCTCTTCCATTTTGAGTCTTTATTGGTATGTGTTCCTCTGAGATGTCTGTTATATCGGCAGGAAGAAAACTAATGCTAGCACCTGAAAAAGAATGGGCTGGGTCAAAGGCAAGGAACCCGTGGGATGCTGAGTGTTGGCAGATGCTGTAGCGAGCTTTGTTATCAGATGGTTGTGTGTGAAAGGAGGAAAAGAAAGCATTTAGGGAATAGTGTAATGTATCATGATACCTAGTTGATATGACAGGTGCTGTATTGCTTTTGTGCGAATGCCAAGAGGGTGCTAAGTTAATTCAATATACATGAATGAATGTGCCGACTTAGTGTGATTTGGCATGTGATCTGCTCTTGATTTTGCATTGGTTAACTGATAGGTTTTTTGAGGAGAAGAAGAAAAGGGTTTACTGTGTGACTGCCTTTGTGCAGTGGGAATGTGAGAGCTTTTACCCGTTTAATGCAGTAGTCAGGCAAATATTGTAGACTGTAATGAAGTTTATTCTTATAGAGGATGATAACAACAACGTATTCAGGAATGGGCACAATGGTGAGATAGCCAGAAACAGCACCTGTAGCTTAAGCAAACACTAAAATCACCAAGTGAAAAGATGGTTCCATTCATTCTGTGCTGGTTCTAGTCACTTCATGCTTGTAAAAACAGCTAAATGTGCCTTGCATACGTGATCTGCAGAAACAAATTGGACTGGACTACAGACTTGAGCAGTGGTGATGGTGGTTTCTCCTCTACTGCACAGCCAGGTGCTAGATGAAGAAAATGAATTATTATACAATCTGTAGAGTGATTCATTTTATTAAGCCTTTAGAGCATTCTGCAATTCTGGGAGACCTCTCTGTCATAGCCCTGTTACCCACAGGCTTTAGCTCACCAGGCTTTTTCAAGGTCTTGCTGTCTTTTTCTTGATTACTACATCACAAGCTGTTCTTGAGAGAGGATACTTTTCAAAACTTGTCCCACTATAAAGTGCATTCTCTTTCC
>NW_009721055.1:16829-25959 GCF_000703405.1 Apaloderma vittatum
TAACAGGGGGAAGAGAGCATGCATGCAGTAAAAATATTGATTTTTTTTTTTTTTTTGGTGAAAAACTGTACAGTGAAAAGAGGCTAAAGCTAGAATGAATTCAGATTCAGAGGTATCTGAGTCAAGGGTTTCTTCTGATGGATGCTTACAATATGGAGATTAATACCATGCAGCTAACCTCTTCCCTATCTACTTGGATTGCTACCTGCACGTTTTGAGCAGAGGGAAGAGCCCTCTCTGATTTACATCACACCTTACTCCATCAGGAGTGGTGGCTGCTGTCCCTTGACAAACTCTGGGCGTCTGAGGTACCAGTGAATTCTTGTACTAAGTGCAGGGTGTAACCTCATCTCAACAAAGGTGCAAGTGTTTGCCTGGCTCTAGTGGTAACAGTGGCATCTATTAATGAATGTTGACAAACCACATGCTTTGCAAATCCTTCTACAGGCTTGTTTTTGATTCTCACACTAGGAATACTTGGCTCTGCTGTACTCTCACCAGCAAGAACTTTAATAGGCTTTTTTCCCCTGTCTGACTGCTGATTTGACAGTTTATCTCAATGGTTTCTTGTCATCTTTTGCTCAGTATTTGTTCATGTGCCAAATCAACTAATACCTGCTCAAATTTGGCTTTTGACCTTGCTGCCACAAATTCAGCATCTATGAATGACTAATTGAATGCTGGGTACCAGGTGTGAATATCAGTGTATGGTACATTTTTGCTTGCCATGGATGGGAAAGTAAGGGTCATGGCAGCTAGGGAGGAGATGTTGCTGATACAAGCATCAGTTGGTTTAAAAACTCAAGTCTGAATAAAATAAAACAACAACAAAAAACCACAACACACAAAAAGCTCAAACAAAATCACACACATAGTATTCCCTGTGTTAAAGTTCTGAGATATTCCCTTTAAAGCTTTAAAGGGAAATAGCATTCTTGTACTTGCTCTTCCTTAGCACTTTCATTAAACTGTCTTTAGAAGTTATACCCTGGTTTAGGGGTTGCATTAGGAGTTAGGGGTGACTGCCTCTTGTGTTTGCTTGCAGGTTCTATTAACTCGTATTCCACACAGGATGTAGAAAACTATACTGAGACTTCTTGTACATCATATTCAGCTCTTATAAAACAGTTATAGGTTATATATATAAAAAACCAAAACATCTGGGATGCTGCTGTTGCTAGGTTGGGTGACACGGTAATAGCTGCTCTTGAATTAATTTTACTGTAAAACACTGTAAATAGTTAAGGTTACTGCAGATGGAGCTGACTGAAAACATCCAGCTCTGACAATTTTAAATAAAAATTCAAATCAACCAACTTCAGATGTTGGATATGATAGAGAAGTGGAAATCACTCCAGTCTTCCACAAGATTTCAGATTTTTTTCACTTTAGGGTAGAGTACATCAATAGGATACTTGTTTCTGAAGGAATCTGAGTATCTGTTTTTCTTCCTGGGATTTATATGCAGTGTTACACATGAATGATTAATGTCATTGTAGATTCTAATAGATGGGATGTGTTGGAATCAGTGTAGTACAGGATTAGTCCTTATTTGTGTAATTTAATTTTGTAAAATCTGTTGTAACAAGTTTATTTTCTGGTTTTTTTCATTATCTCTGTGCATGACACTTGCTGCATGTTCTCTGCAGTTTTGCCCTCAGAAAAATGTTTCTTTATGTCTAAGAAGTCTTTGAACGAGACAAAGGGAGTCTGAAGGCTAGAGGAAGATCAGTAGTCATTCTCAGGCTAACATGCGGGTGAAAGCGTTGATAGAAGGATTCTTTGATCTAGTTATCTGAGACATTTTCTTCAGTGCTGAGCATGTTAGTCTGACTTGTCTTTTCCTTATTCAAGTAGTTTGTAGTCTGTCCCATTATCTAATATTACTCCTGTGATAGTTTAACACTTTATCAAAACTAATTAATTTCTTTTTATAACTTTATATTCAAACTGTTAAACTTTTCTGCAGCTTAGGAAGATGTCTGTCAGTTTTTGTCAACTTTTAGTTTTAAAGCTGTGCAATTCATTTGAAGATACTGTTAGATTTCTTGCTGTAATTATATATGATTTTAAGTTGTAAACCTTTCTCCAGGAATCCATAAATGTGAGTGCACCATGAAAAGTCTGAAAGTATAAAATTTGTTGAACTCTGTTTGCAGTGAGCCAACTCTCAGTGGGAACACAGGGAATGGGGCATGGGAATAGCAGAGACATTCTTTCTTTCTCCAGCTGCCTACTCTGGGAAAGTCAGGACTTTCCTGTTTGCCCCAATTTCATTACAAGAATATGAGAAGAGGGCAAAGTGACCCTTCCCTGCCATGGCAATAGTTAAGGGAAAATGGGGAGTAAGAGTGGATGACGCTTCTCTTCCCTGCTGCTTTTATCAGCTGTGATGTTAGTCCCAGCACTTTATAATAGTTTATATTAACTGACCAGGAAAGATTTGATGGTCAGTTTTCGTAATATGAAGTGCAAACTTACATGAGAAGATTAAGAAATTGAGCTAGATCTGATGTTTCTTGTAGGAAGAACATAAAAAGCCTGAGATGAATGTAGATGACTTTCACTAAATCATGATCCTCTTGCATGGGTGGCTTCAGGTGATGATGTTCGAGAATCAGTGACAATAGGGAAATATTGTGCAGTATTGTTCCTATGGTCTTCATGATGCTGTGGCTACAGAAGGCTATCTAGGAGAGGTTTGAATATTTTCTTCTTTTTTTAACTGCAGCTGATAGGAAGCTCTCTGTGTATTCACAAGAGTTTTGTCCCATCTGAGAATCCAATATATGTTTCGCAAATGTTTCACTAGTAATAGGTTAATATTTTGCCTGGCATATTGAAAGGAGGCAGTTGGAATCTGCTTGAATAAACTAAGCAAGTAATGAAAACATATGGAGGATGCTAAAGGATGGTTTGTCAAATAATTAAGAAGCTAAGCATGAACCAAGTAAAGAAGCTCTCTAACAAAAAGAAATCCTTACCAAACAGTCCATAAGAGATCTTACAAAGAGAAAAAATCAAATTCCCTTGATCTGTGCAAGCAGATGGGAGGCAGCTGGGGAGTTCTGAAATAGCACTCAAGGAGAAGAATTCTAGGATTTTAGATATGTCCTAATTAGATAAGTGTTTAGGGAATATTGGACCAGGTTCTTTCTTTAAGTTACTAGCCCCACTGCTGCTGGTGAGAATGGCTCATTTTTGTGTGAGATGAGGTAAAATCGGTAGTTTATGATATTTGGAAACTCTGATTAGGGCTGCCCAATTTCACCTGCTCCAAGAATTTAATAGGGACTGTGAAGAGCAAGTTCAAAGCAGTCGAGCCTGATCTTTTTTAAAAAATAAATATTCAGGATGAAGAATTGGGAAATACAATAGTATGCTCTTGTTGAAAGATAATGAAAAGCTGAAAGTTATCTCGTTGCTGCTTTCTCTTTTTCTATTCTAATTGTCTGTTTTCAGAGACGGTAAGTCTGGTTTTGCTCTTTTTTCTTTCTTTGCTTACTCTCTTGACACCGTTATTTCCATCCTACTCTGCTATATGTAGGTCACCTGGTTATATACTGAAAAAAGACTTCCCCTTCTTTGGCCGGAAAACCAAATTTCAACTTCTGCTATAAAATACAACTATCATTCCTACATTTGCATTCAATGCCACTGTAACTGAAGTGAATAAGCATCATTGGTTAGAAAAGATGGGAAGTTCTTCAGGTGCAATTTACTCAGACTACTGAGTGGAATTCATTAGTTTCCTCCTTTCTCCCCAAAAGAAGTTTGTCTCAGCTATGCCATGCTCTTGTATTTCTCAGAGAACTGAGGTATGGTGAGAGAGTTTTTTCATAAGCTCCTATACCAAACTGACTCTCACTCCGTGGGGTGATTCCGTTGCTCCAGAAACTGTCACAGAGCCAGGTTTGACATGTCAGTCCCTGCTTTGGAAGAAGCTGGATATTTCCCTGCCGATTCTGAAAAACTTCATTTCGTAGTACTGCTGAACTCTTTAAAGATGATCAAGTATCCTATTTTTAAATTGCTATGTCATTAACTCAATTGTCTGTCAATCGTCTTCGGTGTGGTGTGCATGATATACTCTGTGTAGTGGTTATATTTGCACCAAGAAAGGGTTAAGGTTTCACCGGACCAAACCAACTGTGAAATTTTTATTTTAGCTGCAGTCCTGTAAGTCATCAACCATGGTAAACTAACATGTATTTTTGTTAATTACAAAAAACTTTCAAAAGGAAAACTTGTATAACAATTTTGAAATAACTGGAAGTACTAGAGGTGATTTGGAAAGGCTTTCCTGTTCATTTAATTAAAGCCCACCTTCCTCATAGAGGGAGACTTTATTGAAGTCAGCTTAATTTAGCCAAGTATAACTTCTGGGTAATGCCACTTACAAATCATGTCACTTCAGAAGTTGTATCTTTTAATAGGTTGGGTAATACATTTGTATGTATATACACAGAAACTACCAGGATTAGTGTTTTTAATACTTCTTTACAACTGAAGTAGTTGACTGATTCCTTGACTGCTGTATCAGGTGATTGCAATTGAAATGTTTTGTCTAACTGCTTTTAAAATGTGACATATTTCACAACTCACAAGTTAGGAGCAGCAGTGTTTCAGGTGTGGGTAAGTCTTAGGGAAGCTATTCTGAAGCTCCAGGAAAGTGGAGTCCAAACAAATGAGTGCTGAGTGGGCTACAAGATGAGTAAAAATACAGGATTGCTGGAGCACTAGAATACAAATCACAGAGCTCTACATCATGCGTTATTGTAGTCTATGCAAAAAAAGTTTGAGATTTATTATGCAAATAAATGTCATGTGTTGACTCTTCAAAGGTCTGTGCATGCATTTGTCATAAAATTGCCTGAAGATACAGACTATTTTGGATGTTGAGCCTTTATTTGCATTTGGAAAGTTAGTAGATAATTTATTTTACTATGTTTAGCCTTTAAGTGCACGTAAACTGTTTTTCCAACAGAGCTGAATTTATTCAGTGCTAACTTCTTGATTGAAATAGCAAGAAGAGGATATCACAAATGTACAGGACCTTGCAGCAAATGGCCTGTTTCCTTTGTGACCTTGTAATGTGTAATGGGAACCAGTAGATTTGAATTGAATTAAAAAGACCCAACAAAACATAAAAAAAACCACCCCCAACCAGATTGTAACTAATGTTAGAGATTTCCCAAGGAAGAAATGTACATAGAGGAGGATGAAGATTAGAGCTGACAGACTAACACTTCTTTTCCTGTAAATTTTTTCATAGCTTAAAAACATTCAGTGCATATAATTTATTTTCACTTTCATTATCCCACAGCTAAGGTGGCAGGGCCAGTTTCCAGAGCAGTTAGTGGAAATCTCTGTATTGACTTTAGATCAGGCTCTAAATGGCAAAGAATGAGCCCAGATATTTATGTATATTTATGAACTGGATAAAAATTAGTTAATGAAATGTTCATACACGGTTCCTTCTAGGCTGACTGTGCATGCATTCATCTATAAAAACCCCAAACCCTAAGTACCTTTTCTCTAGTGTTCTGTTAAATGCTGACCAAAAAGTCAATGGGATTTTGCTGCAATGAGGCATTTGGGATTTGGTCAGTATTCATGTACATAAATCTTTAATATTTATTGCTAGGGATTGATGCTTACTCAGTGAATAGACGCTTTATGTGTGGAAGAAAGACATGTAACTTAAAGCCTGATCTCAGCCATGCTCCCTGGTTCCAATGTCATAAGCCCTGCCCGGCCCTGAACAGGGAACTCAAGGATGTCCTTATTGCCTCCAATCTGCCAATGTTTCCTGTGAAATTTAAGTTAAAAGGAGGCACTTGACTCTGTCAAGTTAACAGATTGTCTTATATACACTAATTCAAAGCTCTAGGATACTAGAAAGAAGCGTGTGGCAGCTGGTAGGAGAGCTAAATCCTTGCACTCTAGGAGTCCAGATCTTACAGGTGGAGCAGCTGCTGTCAGGATATATCAAGCATTGTGCCAAAATGCCTTGACAGTGCCCTCTTTGACTGTCTTTTCTCAGAAGCAAGAATTAGATTAAATGTGATAAATGGATCTCTTCTGTGGAAAGACTGGTGTGCCTTAGCCCACACAAGTCCAGTTCCTTTGTCTGATACTTCATCTGATTACAGCAGATTATGATTTTTTTTTCCCCCCTCTATCCAATATGGAAATAACTGAACTTTTCCACTTTCTTATCCTGCTACAGTTACTCACTGAACAATTAAACTACTTACATTGCATCTTTCAGACTTTGAGACTCTGTTTCGAATTGTCCCTTGGCATCAGGATTTGATTCCACCTTTCCCTCTGGTTTTGTAGCAAATACTACACAAATGAGTGTAACCTTATTTCTGCAGATGAGAAAGCATCTTCACACAATACCTAATTGGAGTTGACTGGGATGGAGGAGGTCACTTCTCAGTGTTGCTATTGCCTGAGGTAGATTATGTCCAAATTATCAGTACCTAGATGGAGAATTCATGATAACATTAGCAAAATACTTTTAAAATAGAGATAAGCAATTGCTCTCAGACACTAGCTTAGTTCCACTTGTGTGCATATTTCATCATACCTGGGTGGCTTACTGATGCTCTGCTAATTTAGGCTCTTTTTAAAAGCCAGGAAACAGAGTCTGTGTGATTTTGCTGAGGATTAGACTGCTGTGGTAAGGTTAAGAGTTAGATCTTTTTTGGCTTTATAGCAAGGCACTGACCTGAGAGATGGTGCCTAGTAATTTTTCTCTCTTCAATATAAGTTTTTATTTTATTAACTTAATTAATTGGCTGTACCTGATTCTTTATCCTAGAGGCTTTTCTCTGTCATTCTTCAATTAAATGCATTCTTACTAAAATTTACAATGTTCCTTACTACAGACTTGAAGGACAAGCCCCTTGGATTTAGCTTGTGAGACAGTTCTGTTTCCATAGCCATTACTGAAATAGGGCCAAAATTGTTCCTTCAAAATCTCTTCTGATGTTTCGTTTGTGTGAACTTTGGTACTATGAGCTTGTACTTCTAATTTTGTGCTTTCAGCACAGGGATCAGACAGGTGATTTCTGTGATAGCTATAATTTAGTGGGTTCCATATATATGAAGCAGCTGCTTGTTTATGCGTCAAATTTGTATTTTTACCAGCTGTTAACTGCACTTAAGAAAGTGCTTTTGAAAGGCTGGCAATACATAGTTGCTTATGCCTTTGGTAGGCTCTGAACACCTTAGAGCAGATACTTATTACCCAACAGGAGTAGATAGTTTAAGTATGAACTGAACGTGTTGCAAGTGCAACAAACTTGAGAAATGAAAAAAAAGTATCCCTAGCTCTCATACAAGCCTGTGGTCAAGGAGAAGAAAGCTTGTGAGAAAGATGATAGGTTTTATAACCTGACATCTTTCCATGTGCTGTTGCACGGGGCAGATTCCCTCATCACAAAGCAAGCTGTTTCTTTGGGCCTAGGCAGCTGCATGCCTTTAGGAATTGTTTTGTGCACACAGAGTACTGGCCTCTTTTGTATTAGCAGGTACAGCCTTCTGGAAATCCCACTGAGATCGTACATAAAATATTTTTTGCGTTGGAAATCTACTGAATCTATTACAAACAGAGCTATAGTCATCCTCAGAAGGTTATTCCTTTACAACAAGTAAAGTGGGACACTAGGACGCGTTCTGCAAAATGATTGATAAATATGTGAATAGCACAATTATGAGTTGCTATGATATCTACGTTGTCTTGCCTGAAAATTGCCTTTTGCTGATGTAGAAGGGCAATATTTTTCCCACATAGTTTATAGCTATTAGAAACAATTTCTACCAGCGCCTTTGCTATTGCATCCTGTCTCCCACTGTCTCTTCACCTGTTTGTAATAAGTAACATGAAATTGCTTTTGTATGGACTAACTTGCAAAATCCTGGGGTTCTCCCGTGAAAGTATGGATCTTCTGCTGAGTCATCAGTAATGACAGATACTGGAGTTTTACAGACACATGGAGTCGCTTTTGCTGACTTATTCTAATTTTCATTTGGGTGAGTTTTATTTGTTCCAGTCGCTATTATTCAAAGTGTAAATATTTCTTGGGTGTGAAGAGAAATAAGAGCAAGAACAGCTCTCCACGCTTAGCCTTATGAAAAATAACAAAGGTGAACTTCAGAGAAATGTACAGCCTTGACCTGCCAGTGCCTGTACTCAGTTTAGAGCATTCAGGAATCTCACATGCTTACGGTACACAGTAATTGAAAATGCAATGCAGTTTGTGCTCACATCACTTGGTGATGTTTTTTGAAAACTGAAACAAACACCCACAGTCCTTTGGAGTGTATATATAGATTTGAAGTGTTTAGGTGCCTCTTGAGAACGATGATATAGTGATGTGTTTTCTCTTTGGCTACATCTTCATCGATTCTCATGTTTGTAGTTACCCAGCCTATTTCAAAGCTTGTCAAACAGTTGAGTAGGAAAAAGTAGTTGAGATGGTATGTGCTGACATGAAATTTCTGTTTGCACCCCCTTTTGTTCTCATTATCAGCTTTTGCTCAGCAGATGCATTTGGAATTGAGACAGGCTTTGAGTTTTCTCACCATCACCTCTGCCTTAAGTTTTATTTCTGCTCTTCACTTCATAGGGTCTGTTTGCCTGTCAGAGTCAAGGGATTGCTTGTACTAATACGAATGGGAATTGGAATGTGTAAATTCATTAGTGCTAGTGGGGGTTAGTCCTGTGAGTTTTCTGTGCATCTGTACACTTTTGAGACCCTTATGCACTGTGGCTCCCCTTTGACTGGATTTCCTAATTTCCCTTTTCATGATGTGTTGCCAGTTTCCCTAATCTTGGTATGTCTTCAGCAATGAAGTAAAAATCTTTAGCTTACTGTGACTGGAAAAGCATATTCTGACAATGGAAAATTTGTTTTTTTACTTTTTTTTTAATCACTTGAAGCCAGCAATATCAATATATGTCTTGATCGCACACGATATATGACACAAAATGGTCTAAGATTTTGGGCAAAGGACAGGAATACTGTAGGTTAGTTTTATATTACAATTACAGTAAATTTACCTAGGATTGCAACTAACTAAAAAGCTGTAACTGCCTGGAATGTATTCTTTCCCT
>NW_009721055.1:25990-46547 GCF_000703405.1 Apaloderma vittatum
TCCAGAAATCTTTGTATCAGATCCATATCAGTCAGAAATGCTGAAAATGAATTTAATTTAAAACAAATGTTTATGTAATGGCCTGTGTTGTGTATTCTTAGCATAGATGCTGTTTTATCTATTCTTTTGGCAATACTTTCCACAGTGTGTCTGAATGCCAATTCAAGACTATTCAGTTCTCTTTTACAATACAGGTAACCATGTTTGTTCCAAGAGCTTTTTATATGTAAGTGTACAAACCGATCTGTGGGGGACAGACAGATCTTGCTTTTAGAGTTGCAATCAGCATTTCAAAGTAAAATTCCAGTTTTGGGAAGATCATAGGTCCTTTGGTAACTAAAATATTTTGTCTGCATAGAAGGGCAATTGAGTCTTCTAAATGGCATCCTGAATGCAACTTGGCTTCTGTTGTGTTGCCTGTACTTGTCTGTTTAAAGTTTCTGTAGGTGTTCATCCTGTACAATCTTAATGCATCATCAGTGTTTGATATAGCACTAAACAGAGCCGACAGTGCAATATATCTTGTAAATTGTAAATATTTTTATCTGCATGGGAATGAGAACATAGGTGTAACTAAAATGGTAATGAATACTTCATCTACTAAACAGGTGTGATGTCAGGTTTAAATGGAGTCCTAATCTTCAATTTCAGTGTTTGCAATGCATGTTTTAATGTCAAGGTTCAAGTAAAACAAGCATATTTTAAATTCTCATAATGGCTAGCAGTGGGAAGCATAACTTCTCGCAAGATTCAACAAAAAAACGCTTGATCCTAAATTGTAATGCTCAGACCAAAGTACTTTTAACTCAAGTTTTCATGGCAAGTAATTTTCTCATGAAAATATTTGAGACTTTACTGA
Source organism: Apaloderma vittatum (assembly GCF_000703405.1). NCBI lineage: Eukaryota > Metazoa > Chordata > Aves > Trogoniformes > Trogonidae > Apaloderma > Apaloderma vittatum. The sequence continues at coordinate 26,850 of NW_009721055.1, forward strand.
TTTTCCTTTGGGTTACTGTTATATCTCCAAGTTCTTCTAAAGCTTTTTGAACTTGTTTCTTACCTAAGTAAGATAGACACTCTTGAATAGCCAATGGGAAAGGAAAACTAGCTGAGCTTTAACAGATCTGCTCTAACCATTGGCTTGTTGGCTGTTTGAGAAAGCACTCATCTATCTACCAAAGATGTACGGCTAAAAAATGTTTTGCCCATAAAATCTTAATCAAATCAGTTTGTTTTTACAGACAAGTTGGCTTTTAGCAGCTATAAATCATTCAAAAAGAAATAAAAACCTTCTAGCAATTCTAATTGCGTGTTATATGATAGATGTGAATAGTTGCTCAGGTGAGTATAACATAAATGGAACATGACCTTACTTGTGGGCTTAGTCAAAACATGTACTCCAGTGCATTTCCTCCCTGAATGTAGATGCTGTTAAAAAAAAATGCTAATATTTCTTGGTTCACTGAGGAATCAGAGCTGACTTGAGCCAAATTAGTCCATCATTTTTCAAGCTGTGAGCCAATCATTTTGTCAGTAGAGAGACTAATATACTTTTATTCCAGAAACCTAGCTGATTATCACCTGTAGAAATATTTAAATGCATGAAATGGAAGTTTAATGGTTGTACCCTAGTTATGTATTTTAACCCTTAAACTGAGATTATCTGTAGACTTCAGTGTTTTACTGAATGTGAATATGGGCAAATATGCCAGCAAATGACAGAGTGAAGTATTAAAATGTTTCATCAGAATGGATTAAAAAGCATAAAATGTACTCCTATACTCAGTGTCCACTTAATATCAGTCTGATGGCATTAGCACATAATACCTGCTACTAATTGAATTTTGATTTTATCCCACTGCTCTTCCAGGAGCAGAGGAACAGAGTGACTGCTTCTAGTGTAAATCAAGTAGGGAATCTGAATAGTTCACCTTCTGTCTTTTGTTAACTTCAGTTTCAAATAGAGACAATAGCTCCAGGATTCATTCAGCTATTACAAAATCTAGGTCTGGATTCAGAGGGCTTTGAAATTACTATTGTGTTGGAACTGGATTGCTGAAGCTTTTGTGTTAGTCAATAAGAAACTGTTCAGATGGAATTTGAGTGCAGGTGACATATGACATGCCATTGTCCAAAGCCTCAGGCCAAGGCTGAGACTGTGTGACAGGAATTCCGATATTTCCAGGCAAAGATTTGTGTGGGTTTTATTTTTTTATTCTTTTCCCCTCATATGGTGGCTTAATTTGGTTCAGTGCCGTGGCCATTACGTGGTAAATTTGTGGCTTGTTCCCTCTTTCCTGTGAACCTGAAAGCAGTAGAGGGTCCAGAATGTGAGGTAAAGTTCATTAAAATTTCAAAACTCCCTTTTCATGCATATTGTTTTGAGATTACAGGTTGTATTTTTGGAATAAATTGCATCTTAACTTAAAATAACTTGGAGAAAATTAAATAAATAATGTGGCCTCATTGGTGAACAAACTTAAACAAGAAACTAAAGTATCTTTTCGTGTTTCCTGATGTATCCTTTATGAAACTTTGATTAATAGGTCTCGAAGCAACTTCTCTGTATATTACAGAAGGGTAGAAGTGGCTGTGCAAACCTAAGCAATGTTTCCTTCTGCAGGAGTTAGTTCAGTTTCTTCTGCAAACCTAAGCAATTAGTTTCCTTCTGCAGGAGTTAGTTCAGTTTCTTCAGTTACTTCAAATCTGTTATATCAAAAGACACAGTGCCCATCACAAATCTTAGAAGAATCTCCTTGCTTTGCAGTGAGGAAATTGTGAGGGAGAGTTGTGTATGCGATTTGAATGAATTAAGGTGATGGTGTCCTGTGCATGTCTCATGAAAGAATGACCTTCATCTGCTTCTTTCTGTGGATCCATGGAGGGTTCATAATCTTAACATTTCCTTTGATCTCCTGAATGTATGCTTGTGGGAATAGAACAGCTGATCACTGTCCTGTGATATCATCTGTTCTGTGTGCCAGCACTTTCAAAGGCTTTTTGTCATGTCTCTTGTAATAAGATGATTATGAACGTTTTGGAACTTGAGTGAGAGATAGTAAAAGAAGAGAAGAAGGAATATTAGACTCTATACACCTTATAATTAAAATCCTAGACAGCAATAGCTGTGAAGGAAGTAAAGAAACATACAAAAACCCTCCACTTGATCTTAGAAAGTACAAAGGCCAGCTGCTTCATTTGCAAGATTTTCTATTTCAAGTCACCTTATCACTGAGATAGCTTTCAGTTTAACATGACAAACTGGTTTGCTTTTGGCCAAAGAATTCTTTCCTGTTCTGAGGGCGAGATGTACCTTCTGTGCAGATGCTTGACACATTTGAGTTCTGCCCTGCGTGGAGTAGTCCTACAGTTTTATACCTTGCTAATATTACTGCTATTTTATAATTCCAAGGGATTAACTTGACAGGGTGAAAAACAGCACAATGTATATTTGAATAGAGATTAAAAGTACAACACAAAGCATCCTATTCTCCTGTCAACAATTTCAAGGTGAAAAGCCCAGCGACTTATCAAGTAATAAACACTTTGCAGAGGTTAGCATAATGTAACCAAAAGAAAACCCACAAAAAAGAGAATTAGGAAAAAGAGTGAAATCTCTGATATGCTTCAAGCATTAGAGCACTTAGTTGTGGTCTGAAAATCAATAAGGCAGAATATTCTTTTCATTATACATTCTTTTCATTATATATTCATACTGTGTGAGTAGAAGACATAGTAACTAGTATCATGTGACTGTCACATTTTTCCACTTTGTCAAGATGAGTAAAGTTAAAATTACTCTTCATCAGTTTGTGTATAGTTAAAACCTTCAAGTCAATGATGAGATTTCTAAACCTTTTTTTTTTTTTGTACCTGCCTAGAAAAGAATAGAGGTGCTTGTTGCATACTTGTGTTGTCCAAGTAACGAGTGAAATGCTTCTTAATGCACACTTGTGGAAGACAGATGGTGAGATGTTAGAGATGTGTAAATAAAGGAGTTTCTGAGAACAATTGCATGGAGACAAACTTCTGAAGTTAAATGACCCTGAGAAGTTCTGTGTTTTCATCTTGGTGTCAAGTTGTTGCCTCACCTAGATTTCTTTATCAAAAAAGACATTGAGCCTTCATTTAAAAACCTCAGGGGATGAGGCTGAATCTATCACTTCTGCTCATACTCACCAGCTGACAGGATGCTTAAAAACTCATTGGGAGCTGTTTTCCTTTAGAATTATATTATGCTGCAATCTTGAAGTAGACTGCAGTGTGCTATTAAATTTTATATGTTTCTCTACTTTTCAGATGTGCTTTTTCTGCTTATTATATGAAGTGAAGTTTTACGCCTCCTATTATTCGTTATTGACAACAAAACTAATAAGATTTATATTTTCAGTAGAAATGGGAATCTTGACATTTAAAAAATGTATAAATTCATGCTTTGGTGTAAATATTCAATAGTAGTTTAGTAATAAGAACACATCAGTAAGAACATCCATAGGGTTATTGAAAACTAATATTACAAAGTGTTGGGGTTTTGTTTGTTTTGTTGTTGTTTTGTTTTTAATTCTCTTAACAGCAGTTAACATTGCAATGCTAAGTGGATCATATTTGTAACTTAAATTGTGCCCTTTCAAACCACCATGATTACTGAGATTAATTACCTTTCAAGACGTTGTCCCACAACTGTCTGCAGTCCTGTTTCTGTTACAAACTCTTAAAAGGAAAGCTAAATCATTATCAAGTGAATATCTGACATATTCTTTTGGAAATACGTATGAAGATGATTCTGTGTCTGAAAAAAGTTCCTAGGCTTGACAGGTGCATTAAAGTTAAAACTTGTTTGCTAAGGTTACACAGCAAAAACTAACATTATTGCTACTCTCATTAAAGGTATGAAATGAAGAATTCGTCACGTATTTCAGTAGAGCAAGTGATCTACTTAGTTTATAGCTATACTGTTGTATGGGTATTTTGAAACTATAGTAAAACTAGTGACCGGAGAATGAGAATCTCCTTAGAGCATTTGGATAAACTTGAGCAAAAGCCTGAGGGTGACACTGCAGAAAGCACGCATTGCTGATCTCCCTGTGCAACTGCGTAAGCCTATTCTAAAGCTCCTAAATGGCTCTGTTTATAGCAGAATTAGCCTGATGATAAACACAAGATGTATGCTAATGTGGGATGACCTCTTAAATGGCTTCATCTAATATGTTCCTTAATTTCTTGTAGAGTATTATGAAGCTCCTCCATTCGAACGTAGGATAATAATGTTGCATGAGCTACGTATGACTCCAACAACAGTCCTGACTCTTTTTTCTGCTGTCTGCAAGAGTGAAGCCATGTTTTTGAGTTCCGAGTGATTTTAAAAACTGATTAATTCATGTTTGCAATGCACTTGAAGATAATCAAAGGGAAAGCATCACAGAAGAAATGATTTTATTTTTATTTTAGACTGTTGGCATAGTTTCTAAGATATCACTGTGATGGAGCTTTCGTGCTGTTTGTTTTAAACATAACACTTCAAATGTCATCCTGCATGCATAGTACTAGTATCTGCCTACTGGTCTCATGCAGTTCTTGCAAATGAAAGATTCATCTGTGTTCCCTTATAGGAACAGTGACAACACCAAACACCTAATGGCAATGCTGTTTTGATTTCTTCTTATTCTGCTGCAAACAGCTAAGAAGTTCAATTGACACTTTTAGTCATAGCCACGAGGGGTTTTCAGAGTAGAATGAACTGTTGCAGTCAGGGACTTGTGTGGTGTGTCTGTAGGTCTGAATGGCAATTTCTGTCTTAGATCCTGTGACTGAAATACAACTTATAGATAAGTCGATATTCAATGTCTTTCTAAAGACTGCACTGATGGTCTAACCACTATATATCTTGGACAGCTGGAGAGCGACTCACTTAAATTGTGATCCCATTTCCAGTCAAGCATTTCTAGCTTGAAATTCTAGCCTGTAGATCTTGTTAAGATTACAGAATAAGGGCTTGCACCTAAGCATAGTGGAGTTCGGGGGAGTATTTCTATTGAATTTGACAGGCATAAAATCAGACTTGTTCAGAACATGACAAATCACACTTGTAAATCTTTGTAGATCAGTATCAATCATTCCTTATCTCTTGTGAATGTCTCCTCATTATTTCCATTGTCAAAACTTGAAGATTTTCAATTTCAAACCTCTTCTCTTGAGTCTATGATAAAACATATGTAAATACATTAAATCCATGTTACCTTCCTGTTTCCAATACAGAATTGAATGTTGTGCTACACAGTATGTAGTGTCAGGATGAAAGATCACTGTAAACTCTTGGTTTTTGAATGTTGTACTTTTGTTTGCACATATAGTAAATTCTCAGTGTGATAGATGTCAGTGATTTATACTTGTGGGATAGAAGATGAATGTATTCCGAAGAATGATTTATCTTAAAGACCGAAAGCTGTAGATGATCTGTTAAATGCCACTAAGGCATTTGAAAGCCTCTAATGTAATGATTATATCCAAAGAATATTTTTGTTATTCTCCAGTAACAGCTTCAAACAGGTGACAGATGTCACGTGAAAGCATACAAGTATACCAGGCAGGCTTATGGCAATTTCTGCTTTTTAGGTGGAAGTGAATGCAAGAAAATTATAGAAGTTAATGCATCAGCCAAGAAATAAACTGTCATGATGGGCTAAGTGCATACACATCTCGAACTTTTCAGAATTCCCAGTCATAAGTATTGTTCCCAAACATTTGAGATAAGAGTTTTGGTTTGACAGACTCAGAGTTATCTAGAATCAACAGGTACTCCTCAATTTTATGGACTAATATTCTCTTTTATCATTCGTCTTCACCCCTTTCAAATTCAGACCTGCTGTTTATTTATTAGATTATATTCTACTTCTAATTTCTTGAAAGACCGACAGGTCTAGCTTAGTAGCAAAACACGATCAGAAGCCTGGCCTCTGGAAGGACTCTCTTATTCTGTCGCTTCTCACTTTCTCTGTACTTCTGGATTGTTCCTATCCAGATTGCTGTGGGATTTTTTTGGTTTTGTGGTTTTTGAGTGTGTGTTGTTTTTTATAATTTTCTTTAGCAATCTCCAAGACTCCCATGTTTAACAGATCATGAAGTAGCAACAGTGGATGAAGTAAATTAAGCACATGCTAATGCCACTGGTGGTTATGTGGTACATTTTTTTTGTTCTAGTCCTTGGTAACTGCATACCGCTCATGGCACTGTCTTGTCAACCTGTATGAGGAAAGGCAATGTTAAAGTCAAAAATCAGAAATGTATGTATGTCATCAGCAGCCTGACAGAGCTCATCTGATGTACGGGTTTAATTTATTAGTACTGTTGCTGACCTTAACATTGGGATTTAGTGCCAGAGAAATAGCAAGTATGTTATTCACTGTAAGTGCCAGAAAGTCCTGCAGAGACAACTTATGCTGAAGTAAAATGATTTCCTTGCTAGAGCAGCACTTAAATGTCTTGGTAGGACAACACCGGCAACCTTCACACTGGCTAGGGTTATTCAACTGAAAACACAGAATTATACAGTCCTTCCACAATGTTACTCAGTTATGTGAACCTTTCGGAGAAGAAAAGCATTCTGTCCAGTCACTTTAAAACTAATAATGATGGTGCTGATTAAAATCTTGGGTTCTCAGTTGTGTGAAGTATTGTAGATGACTTTCAGCCTACCTTGGAATGAAAATAAATACATCTATTAATATGCATCTTAAACTGCTTCTATGGAATTGAGATGTTTTCTGGAATGTTTCCACTGGCATTATAGTTAACAAAAGTTAACACTAACAGGCTCTAACTGTAGCAATGCGGCTGCTCATAATTTGTGATGTATTAGAGGGATAAGCAGCCCTTGTACAGAATGTGTGCAGCCTGGCAGACTCCAGTGTGGCTTCCAATCCTTCGGCATATTTGTACTGAGAAACACTGCCAGGGATCTGGCTGGGCCTCTCCCGATGCACCAGAGACCGATTTACCAAAGAGCACGGCTTAGCCTCTATACGGCGGGGGAGTTGCTGTATTTTACGGATATTGCAGGGTCATATTATCATTAGATCAAGCTCTGTTTCAGTTTCTGATGTTTACTTATTTCAAGTGTGATGATTTAGGATGCTCAAAAACTCCCAACACCTCTACTTTTTTGGCTTATTCCGTAGTTTACTACAGTAGCTTACTCCTAATGATCTATTGTAGTGAGGTGAGACAAATAGGTTAGCATAAAGAGAGAATTTATAATTTAAGTCTTATTTTTAGCAAGGCAAGTACAGAACTGACTGTATTTTTCTTAGCTCTTATTAATAACCCTAGATACCTCTGTGTCTTCAGCTTAATTCTCTTGCTTCAAATCTGCAGCCTTACTTAACCTTAAGCTCTTTTCACAGTATATGCTGGGTTCACAGCTGATGTAAATGGATATAGGGGTACTAACGATACTGTAGTCATGTTTGGTTACAACAGTTTTTCATTCTGTCTCACAATTTATAATATTATAGAATGGAATTTGAACAGAAAAAAAAAGCAGCTTTCAAGAGTCATTCTCCTAGGTAACTGTTCTTCTTGCTTTTAAAAATATATACAAGAGGATGGAGAGGTATTTTGGAGGATTATTTTTGGTGGTAGGAAAGGTAGCTACTTTAGCTGCCATTGTTCAACACAAAAATGTCTAGCACATAGCCTCTACCTCTTCAGAAATTCAAAACTAATTACATCTTAATTTGCATATCAAAGCAAATTACAGCCTAATGAAACATTTGCCTGCCAAACATTTCTTTATCTTAATGAACAGAATAAGAATATCTATTACATCCTGATTAAAATGTCTTTGTACTTGTCCAACAGGTTACACTCTGTATATACAAAAATATTGTTTCGCTGTCTTACTGGCAATGAGAACAAAACAGATTCTAATTTACAGCATAAGTTTTTATTGTTTGTATCCATAGATAAAATAATGGGGGGGGGGGGGGGTTTTGGATTTGCACTAGAAGCATAAGAGAGAAACAGTTTAATTCTGAACAGATATTAATTATGCTGTTTGGAATCCTGTACAATAACAACGATAGTGCCCAGAATCTGAGAAGCTTGGCACTCTCAATTCATATATTACTACCTGCACATGTTGGGATGTTTTTTTCCAATAAAACAACTTGTAAAACTCTCCTCACTGAAACCTGGACGATTCAGTCATAAAGCAAACTAATCCTAAAAACTAAGCATTTAGGTAAAAATTTCTTTAACCTGTGTTACAACTAGTTTATGTAAGACACAAAGGCTACTATAACTTTGCCTGTAAATACAGTGGCATAAATCTGTTTCACTGTGAATACATGTATTGGGGGAAATATGTTTTATTTACCTAATTAAGAAGTCTACATACTGTAGCCGTTCAGCATTTTTCTCACTACTCTTTAGTAATTAACCAAAAGCTAAAATAAATTTGCCAAACAGGACTGTTCTTAATACAAATGTTAAATCGTTTTCCCCAGTGTAATTGTACTTGAAAGGATGCAACTGTAGCAAGAGCCATAAAAGGAGATAAAGCAGCAACATAATGTACAATTTCCTACTGCATAATAGTAACTCCGAATAACACATGCTCCAAGAAGAAAAGTAATTTAGACTATATTACAACAAACGTCATATTTTAAAATGGAAACTATCCATCATATGTTGAAAGGAAGTGCTGGTGAACTACAATAGGTCTAAGGAATGTCCTTAAAAATTCTTTTAGAAACTTATTAAAAATGAATTGATTGACTTAATTTCAGGACATCATAATAAATTTTAAGTGGCAGTTACATTCGTGTCCCTTGCGCACCATGTGTAAAGCTAATACTTGCAAACTTAGTGGACAGCAATTGTACAGAAGAATCAAAAGTATCTCCTCTACAGGAGAAAACCTCTCTTTTAGGAAATGATTAGTGCATTTATGAATCACGTTGGTAAAAATACATAATATTAAATATAGGTTTCTATGCCTGTGGGTGTCAAATTTATAGCAGCACAGTAAGTTAACAGTGAAAGCCAAAGCGTGGAAAAGTGATAGGAAGAAACTTTTATGTACCTAAGCTTTGTAGTGGTTTTCTAAAAACAGAAATTGGAAAGTACTCTTATTAAATCCTTTTTCAGTCATAGATGATTAAAAAAATATATGTGTATTTTATAACTTTCAATGAAAGCTTTCAATGAAGACTTTCTGAAGGGTAGAAAACCTCTTTTTTTGTAGTGCTTTTTTATATAAAAGTTGTAAGATCACAGAGGAAGGGCGGTTGGCGTCCTGCTGCCATTAACATGGACTGATGCACATCACCAGCAGAGGCGAGTGTTTTGGAGATGTGCAGTGTGTGCTGGGGGAATATCTTGCTGCAGAAGAAACTCAAGGAAGTAAGAGCTCTGTCCCCATCCAAAAGTTTTCTCTCAGCTGAAGAGCTGTTTTTCCTGCCACAATTCTTTGGAGTAGTTCAAAATTTGCAAAGGTCTCTTCATCTTATGGGAGGGTGTATTGGGGAGATGAATAGATGCATCCTGGAATTTACAGGACCTCTATTTCTGTGAAATGTGCTGTCTCCCCGTTGGGCCTTAGCTTTACCAAACAGAAAAGAGTGTTATTTGTTCAAAGGGTTATTAGTAACACAAAAGAAATGCATCAATGTGCTGTGACTCAGTAGGAAAAAACTTGCATTTGAAATAAGGCTAAACAAAATCCGAGAATTGCAAGTGAACATAAACCACAGTTTGGATGACATGGTTTCAAGTGTATGGAACCTTGTTGATTTTTTTTTTCTTGTGGGAATTTTTGAACAAGAAACTTTTGTTTGTTTAAAATTGAATACTGTGTCTTTGGCTGAGTATCACTTATTTTTGCCAGATGACAGCCAGAGCCTGAAACTTTGTTCTTCAAACAACTGTATGTAATATATAAGGAATAAAGATAGAATTATAACTCACATGAGAATTAGACTATATGGCTTGAAAAAAATATTATTTTAAAATGCATATACTGTGTAATATCTTTGTACCTAAATCTCTCAGTGTCTATTAATTGCTAATAGAGTGGAGAAGAGTAGTGGAGAGTGTAGTTTATGCTAATGGTATTGAGGAAATCAAAGTTTCATCCTTCTTTCCTTAATGTGTTGACAACTTGCACTATTAGGTGTGAATTAGCAATTACAGCCTTGATATATCTGACCTCCCTGGCTTATCAATTAGCTTCCCATGTTCTCCTGGAAAGCGTCTGCAGAAGGGAGTGCAGGTTTGCTATTATAAATAACATGCTAAGCAGCCTTATTGCGATGGGAGTGATTTAGGGGAGATGTGACCAAGTGAGAGGTAAGGCTGGTTCTGTGAAGATGGTCTGTGTGTCATTTGCTACTGACTGAAAAGCTCTTTTAGGGAATAGGAATATTGGGTTATTATTGGGTTGACAAACCTGGGTTTATTTGGACTGTAAATTATGATAGAAATGTATCCCCTCTGGTAGGGACTACTCTCAGCAGGCCATGAAGATGTGTTCCTCTTATCCTTTTTTTTTTTTAGTTCTCTTTTAAATAAAGTGTCAGATTTTCTCTCTGCCTGCAATGAAGTTGCATAATTCATAAATTGAAAAGACTTCCAGATTCTTCTGCTTATGTGGAAAAAGAAAGATCTGGATAAAAAGCTAGATGTTGTTTGTAATGTTAGAGACAGATGCTCCGGTTGGAACTAACTTCAGAGTATGACTGCATTCCAGAATTGTTTCTTGCCCTACTTGTACTGGTATTTGAAATGCATCTTTCCAACAAACAGGATTAAATTCATTTAGACAGTAATTTGAGTAAAAATATGAGTAAAAATAAAGAAATCTGGACCCAAATGTAGGGATGGAAGCTAAAAATGTATAGAAACAATTCAGAGCTTGAATTTGGGGAGAGGAAAAAAAACTTTCATTTTGGCAAAATACAGTAATTGGGAATGAGAATATCCATGTGGAGAGACACATAGTCCAGGAAATGCAGTATTCACCCTTCCAGTAGGGTGGATGTCAGCATTTAATACTGTATCAGGCATCATCAATTAATTAATTTAAGCGATGTCACAAAAAATAGAAGCCTTTGTACACAGCGCTCTGTGAGTCTGATTTAAAGCAGAGGTGCAGCGCGTAGAGATGGATGAGAGTATCTACTCCCTACATCTGATATGAAACTACCTTTGCAAAAAATGGCTCCACTGCTGTAATCTCTCAGCTGATATTATTTTTCCTTTATATTTGTCTTTGAATAAATCTTAAATAGGAAGGCTTACTTTTTTTTTTAATCAGTGAGATGACTGTTTCATGAAAAAGAAAATGTGACTTTATTGAAGGTAGGATGATGTAACCTCCAGGGTGCTTCTGTCCAGTCATACTTTTGAAAGGAAGTAGAGCAAATAGACTTCATCAGCCTCATCACATAGTGTAGGTGAATGCAAGATGAACTGTGGAGAATGAGAATTGGGGGCAGGTTTACAAAGCTGTTGAGATGCTTGAGAATGCACTAATCATAAACAAGCCCCATCAAATAAACTAGTGTAACTCTCCCTTATAAAAAAGTCTTTTAAATACTCCAAATGTGACTACTTGAGTATTTGTACAATTCATGTTGGGTTATTAACTGAATATAGAAATATTTCATAGTATGTAATGAAAGAAGACTGAGGATTACTGTAGCATTGACGTGTGCTTTCTACCTCAAATCTATATTTAGGTAACTGTAGGATTTTTTTATTTTCCCTAAAATATCCGACTAAATCTCATGTACAATGTGCCCAAAGTAATATTTGTACATTCCTTTCTCAGGTGTATGTATGACTGCCATAGATTACTCAATAAACAGAAATCATGTTATCTATTATTACATGAAGTTCCTAGAGGGGGTAAGAATCTCCAAACACAACTCTTAAACTTGCATGACTGCAAAGTGGTCTCTGATTATTGCCTTAAGTTTGCTTTCCAGCTATTGACATAAGAAATAATCACTGGAGTGTATTTGTTAATCTAACTTGGAATACTGATCAATAGTTGTTTACTTACTCTTTTCTTTCCTATTCCTTCACAAATAATAATTAAAAAATTAGCAACCATAATAATTTTATTGACTTTTCAGTTGTTTATCCAATTAAATAGTTTATTTCCACTATAAAGACTGTGTCTATGCCTGATTTATTATTTTTTTAATATTCTTCTGGTAATTTCTGTTAATCTATGTGGGAAACAATTTTGAATTCCAATATTTCCTATTCCAGGTACAGCATATCTTAGAGCTAATTTTGGTAAATGAAGTGAATTCTGATACGCCTATAACAGGTGGTCTTAAGGGTGCTTTAGCTCATGGAGCCTGCATATTACTGGCACAAAGTGCTAGACTTAAGACTCTTCGTATCTTTTTCCTGAGTTACAAACTTCTTTGCTGAAGTGAGAGGTCCAGCCCTGATTATTTAGTTTTCAGCATAATTGAGATCTTCCAAACCAGATAGTTTTAGCAATCTAGAGTAACTTCACTTTTGTGATATTCCCGACTCCTTCATTGCTTTGACCTCTAGTATTTGTTTTACTTGGAGATGAGTGGATAAAATATCTTAGAACTTCAAAGGAATAAACATATTTTCATTATTGATGAATATTCAGCATCCAGGGTTGCTGCAAGTGATATATCGTAGAGGTCTACCTCTACCTACTGCGAGAAGTGACTCACTCTGAACTTTTAATCCTGCTGCATTACTGTTTTCCAATATTTAACCATGCTTACATAAGGTTGAGAGAAGCTTCTTCAGTGCCAAATTCAGGATACATCTACTGTTTTAGTGTCAGCAGAAACAGCCTCAAGTACTGATTAGGAAGGACTGAAAACCAATGCAAAGTGTTTTGTTTATCAAATGAGTCTTTTTTCTGATCATATTTGCATGCACACAACTGTAAAATGTCATAATTCAAGTGGTAATTAAGGCAACATGTGCAAATTGGGTGATTCTGCATGCAGCTGGCCAGTTGTGCATGCACAATTACCCAAATTACAAATGCAATCACAGTTATTCCATGCACAAATAAGGCATATAAATGTGCCTCAGCAGTGTAAGAATTGTCTCCATTTTGCATCACAGGATGATTTCTGGATAAAGCTGTAATAAACCTGAGGTTGTAGATCTTTTGTCATGATCAGCAATATACTTGGTAGTGAGGGTGCCATTTAAAACTGTAAGCTACTACTTTGTCTTGTGGGTTTTTGAACAGACTGAGATGTGGTTAGGGATAAGAAATTCCCTCTAACAGGGCAGTGTACTCGGTTATCTTCACATGCGTTAATCCATTTTATTTCAGTATTGATGGTGAAGGTGAGGTGTACGTTAAATGAGTTATCTACTGAATTAGTATTTAAAATATTCCTTACTGATTCTGAATCGTTATGCATGTAATTTTCTTTGCCTCTGTTATTAACCTGGCAAAGTCTAGAAGGTGAGAATGTTATGTGTCTTGTTGAATTGCTTCCTCAAATATCTGAGTAATTGCATTAAGCTTGAGATGAGGACTGAAGCTGAACAGGGCTCTGGAACAGGGTTTTTACCACAGCCACACAATTAGAAAACCCCCATCTCTTTGATGCTTCTCATGTATTTCAGAGACAGGACTGGTAGCTGTAATCATTTTGACTACCATCTGGTAAGTCAACATAAACAGTTTCTGGTTTTGTATATCGGTCTTGGAAGTGAAAAATAAATGTACCCCCAAATGCCCCTCAAGTCAGTAATAAAATATAAGGTGGCTGGGAAAAGACCTTTGGAAGGTGAGATATTTTCTGTAGTAGCATGCAAAGAAATCCTGGGAAAGCCTGGAGATTCTCTGAGGCAAAAATATAGCCAGAGGGAGCATTATAGAACTAGTGTTTGTAGTAAGAAATGTAACTTACACAACACTGTCAGAAAGTATTTGCTATAGAAGCAATTGCTTGGCTTGCTCTTCAAACAAACAATAATTGGAAGGTAAGTTTCCTTCTGGTAATGAACTGGCCACAATTCAGCAATCTTCAGTTATGTAGATATGAAATTTATATATTACATTAGTGTTACAAATTATTTGGGTTTATTTCTAGTTTCCTTACATGAACAACGGAAAACTACGTAGAACAATAACATATACAACTCTGCATGAATAAGAACTGTCTCTTTCTCTTCCATCAAAACTCGATTTGCCTATTGAAATGTTTCATATGGCTAAGTAAAACACAAAATAATGAATGAGTTTTTAAATTATCCCATCTTGGCAGGCTGATCTTGATCTGAAAAAAAATAATCCTTGTTGATGCAGAATGGCTGCAGGCATGCTGTTTATAAATTTGGTAAAGAAATGGGAGAAGCAGCATTGCAAGGGGCTAACCGTGAGATAATCACTCAGATGTGGGTCTAGGGATGGGTGATATGATACCTTAGTGCCCTAAGGCTCTTACCAGCACTAGTGGAGGTAAGGAACAAACTAATGGATATTTACTCTTTAGGGTAAACCTTCTCAGAATAAATGGATTTCTGCTGGGGAAGCACATCCTAGCTCACAGATGCACAACTTTAGAAATTGTCAGCTTGAACGTCTCTGCTAAAATTAATTAGCGGAAATGATCATTGCCGTGTGCACTAACACAGTCTCCTCTGACTATCTGGAGAGGATCACGTTGCTAATGATGAGAGAATGCCTTGCAGTTTGTAGTTGGTACATGCCTTCATGAGCTATTCCAGAGTGCTAAATGTAATCTTAAAGATCTGGGACAGAGGCAAAATGTCCCTCAAGGATACAGTACTCGCTTTGCTGTACGCATTTATATATAGGTCATCCTAACATTCAGGGAAAGGAAATCAAGCAGACTAAAGACTTATTTCTTCTTGCAGTGGTTATAATTGATTCACATTTAGAGAAATTCTCCTTCAGCTCCACCTCAAATGTCAGTCTTTATTCTTCTACTATGCCTGGGCTCAATCTAATGCAGGGTGGCTCCTTCAAAGCACTTATAATCCAAATAGTCCTTGCTGACTTGAATAGTAGATTTATGTTTAAAATAAATGAACAAAAAAGAATTTCTGTGTGGGAGACTGAGGGATGGAAAGATGGGTATCTTTAGCCATAGGCTATCTAAGTAACTATCGAGATGTTGATCGTCAACTCTCCTTCCTTCTCAATTTTTCTTTCCCTGGCACTCTAGCTGCACAGATCATCCTTCTTTTCCAAGCATTCAGCTCTTGGTTACCCAAAGACTCCTTATAAATTATTCTGACGTTTTTAAGTACTTTGGACAAAGCCAGGGTCATTAGTGTAAACAAAGGCAGGGCAACAAATAGCTTTTGGTAGGGGAAAAAAAAACCTCAGGAGAAAGTTAGGAAGATGAATCTGATTACCTGTGAGTCAAAACAGTGCAAAAAAAAAAGTGGAATGAACATCAGTGAAAAATGTGATATATGAAGAGATTAGTTTATTCATCAGAAGGCTGATTTTAACCCATCAGCCTGATCATAGAATGGCCTAGGCTGGAAGGAACCTCAGAGATCATTTAATCCAACCTCCCTGTCATGGGCAGGGATGCCTCTCAACTAGATCAGGCAACACATGAGGACCAAACGGTGTTGATGGGCAGAGGACACTTGCTGTCTCAGCCACAGTTACTCAAGATTTTGAGGGCTCGGTAGAGTTAAACTGATTGCCTCTAAATGCTATCTGCTGTTCATAAAAGGGAAATTGTTCCTTCTCCTTTTTGGCACCAGATTTAACCTTGTTTTGCCAAAAATAAAATTCCTTAATGCACGCTATTTTTAAATGGTTGGGCTAACTATGAAGGCTAAAAATGTGTATTGGTGGGAAATGTGGTTATAAAAGGTTCTTTAATAGACTCCAAAAGATACTTTGTAATGGCCTCAAACTGGGTCCAGCTTGGGAGTTTGGGGCTGGGACTGTGCAGCTCTTTCTCCTGACTCTTCCGTAACTGGAAACAGCTGATGTAAGAGGGCTGTAGTGTTGCTGATGGAAAAAAAACAACAGTACAATTTGAACATACTGGTATGTTCACTGTAGACCTTCTCAAGTAATTTGTCAGGTTGAACAGCAAGCAGAGATTTTCTCTCTTCTTAATGGTTTGTCACTGCAGCACAGGTGGTGTTTCAACTGACAGTGGGTTCCTCCAAGGCCAGTACCTGGTTCTTTCTTCCTTACTAGGTTATTATAGAAATTTAAATGTGATCTAAAAAGCAGTGCTACTTTTTCTTAAACACTTGAGCAATTTCACTGAGCTAAGCAATTCTCTCAGTAGAATAGGCGTTTAAAAAAAGGCGACTTGCAGCATGATGGCTTGCAAAATCATCACATGTCTGGCAATACATTTGCAATTGGCTGTGAGCTGTCTGGGTGCATGTCCCTAGGCAAGTTGTTATGATAGCAAAATGATAGCTATTTTCCTCATACTCATCTCTGGTTAATTTTTACATTAAAAATCATGATAGATCAACATCAGATGACTGAAACCCTCCCCAAAGTGAGTATAGTCATAGGAAATAAGAAAGGAGTATTTGACTTATACAAGTGATTAGGAAAAATGTAAATTATAACAAGTAACTAATAGTGGAAAAGGTTTGAGGTTAATTTAATCTCTCTTCTCACAGAATCACTGATGACAGCATCAGCTGTGAGCCTCAGCTGTGTTCTGGTGAGCCATTTTCCCTGTTGCACAGCAGCAGTTTTTTGCTAGGTTGACACATTGATGCCCAGTAATTGTCGCGGGCTGTGTGTATTACTGAATGGACTAAAACCATAGTGCTCACCTGGAATGAGACGGTCCTTTCGTAGCAGCTTTCAGTGTAACCATAAGGTAAAGAATGCAGAGGTGGAAACCAGGAAGGAGTTAAGTTCACTAAAACCAGGCAGTAGTTCCAGTACACTGCTGATTGCTGGTTTGGTGGTGTTTGTTTTGTATAGGTTGATTCTTGAAAGCTAACCTGTGACTGGGCCTTTTAATACTTGAAGGAGGTGACTACCTGTCTGCTGCAGATAAGTCTTCAAGTACCAATTAAATGCCTAAACCATGTGACAAACTGAATGAATTACGGTTGAGCCTGTGTCCTATGGCATATGGTGCTGCTCTGCAGCTGTGCTCCCACGGGGTGCCTGGCTTCATCCTGCTCTGTGCTTCCCTCTGTGTGTCTGGGATTTCTCCCTAAGGAAATCTGGGCCCGTGCGTTGGATGGGAGTTGTTCTGTGCTCCAGGTGACCTGATAAAAGACACTGATGAGCTCAGGACTGTGGGACATATCACAGAAAATGTGTTGTAGGTATGTAAGACCCAGGCAATAAATTGCCTTCATATTTTTTACTAAATCCACGTAATTATGATGGGAAAAGGGATAATATAGGTTTATGGGGAAGTTGCTTTCTAGTGTATAAAGCAGTACATTTAACAAGCACGGGTGAGAACCTGATGCTCTGAATTAATCAGAGGCTAACATCAATCTCCTTGTGCAAATGGAGAAAATAAAGGTTCCCTCTAGACATCAGAAAAATAAATTATGTTAGCGAAACTATTATGTTCCTGTAGTTTTAAGTAACTGCTGTGAACACAATTTCAAAGATAATTTCAGATGGTTTATTGGATTTGCTTCTGAAGCAAATTCTGTTATTTGTAAAAACAACTAAAAATCCCAACAACATTGTAGCTGCTTTAGTTGCCTCTCAATGTGTGGTGTTACTGAAAGTAGAAACATGATTAAAAAGAACCATTCTCAGTAGTATCAGTTTTCATTAGTGTTACAATGTTCTCTTGAATTATATGATTCTTGTATTTAGACAAACAGGTATCTGGCTGATACAATCTTGTTAGGATTCAAGTGACCTGTCACTTCACAACCAACCTCTGTGTGGTTTTGTTGTTTCGTTTGTTTTTCCAATTTAGTTGACTTCTGAAATGACCTTGGATTCACTTATCTTTTTAAAATTATCTTGCGATCTACAAATTTGAGTGTTGCTAGCTAGGAGAATTAGAAATACTTTGGTATAAGTGTCTATGTAAAATATTATATAGAAAACACTAATTGTATTAATAGTATAAAAATAAGGTTACACAAAAAAGACACAGACAGATGGTTTCTTTCTACCTGTACAATTGAGTTGGGAAACGTGATGTGAAACAATGATTTAAAATGCTCTTTAGACTGCACCACCTCTGAAAATAACTTGGACCATATCTGAGTTGTCGCAGGTGTTGGAACACTGACAGAGTTAATGACTAGTATGGATCCATGAAGAAGTTGCTGGTACGATATGACCATGTCCTGGTTTTATTATGAAGTTATTTAAATGAAATATTTATTTTTTTCCTTAATACAAAATTACCTAAGCCTTCTGAACTTTTGTAGGCTTGCAAAGAAAATGTGTGGAGGGGGAACAACTCTTAGTTGTGATCATGTAATGTTTCTATCTCTTGTCTCTCAGGAGTTTAAACTCTTGAGGGCAAGGAGCATGTCTCCTCGGGTACTTGTTCTGCTCAAAACTAAGGAGCGCTGGTGTCTATCAGTGGCACAGAGGTGTTACTGCTGAGCTGATAATTGAACACATGACTGCACTGCAGGAGAAAATTCTGCATCTAATTTCACCTTTGCACCCACACTTCAGTTGCCTGGGAAAAGTTTTGGGGCAGAATTTAACCTTTCATGATGATCTGTATAAAGAGAAGTCTAGGCTACATCTTTGCTTGATATTAGCATGACCTTAAAGAAAGGTTCTTTCTTGATTAACTACAAGTATTAATTTTTTGGTGTTTAATTACCCAGAGTGATACCAAAGGGCTTATGCTCTTTCTTATTACTGATATAGCTTCAAAGGTATTCCAGTAGCCTTTTAAAATACCTCATAATTTGATTAAGAATGTAATTAGACTTTCATATAGCTGAATTTCATTTTTACTACTGATAATTATTGAAATGCAGTATGTGTATATTTCCTATGAAGTATCAGGATCCTCTTATATTTGTGTAGGTTTGTATTGCTTTGATTTCTTTCATCACTTTTGTAGTACTGCTGCTAATATGTAATTTTCCATCAAAGTTAATCTCTAGTGAGCATACACACACATGTGTGTGCCCATCCCACCCCATTGGTTAAGAGTTAACTTTCTCCTTGTAGAGACTGATTAAGTTTCCTTACCAGTAAATCTGTGCCTTCAGTCATATCAAACCAATATTTACAGCTGAAGAGTGATCTCTTTCATGTTATATTCAGAATCTAAGGATAGGCTTTCATTTTATTTTTCCTAGCAACAGTGAGTGTACTAGTTTCCAAAAAAAGTTCTCTAAAATGGGAGATGAGAAAAGCTTATCACTTGCAAATTATTATTTTTTTTTTCATGGATGAGCCAGGTAAGTATGAAAAGGACAGAATCTGTCCTGTAACTTATATGCATACAGTGTAAGAACAGTTGCTGGTGAAAATTTGACCACAGCACTACATGTACAGGTTCAGTTACTTGGGTTATGTGCTTTTGTAGCTTGAAAATGCATGGTATTGTTTTATTTGGGGGACACTCATATAGATCTTTCAATTCAAACCAAAAGGTTTTGGTGCATGTCTTGGTTTGAAAACTATTGACTTTCATTTGCAGACTCACCTTTTTCTTTTGCCTTTTCTCAACCACGTGGCATTTCTGCT
>NW_009721055.1:46578-47313 GCF_000703405.1 Apaloderma vittatum
GCAGTCCTTCTTGCAACTAGGTATTGAATTAAATGAGAAGGTAGTAACAGGAAAAAAAACCCCCACAATATATTTTAAGTTTTTTGTTAAATTTAGTATCAGGTACTTGGGAAAGTAATGTAGCAACGTGGGACAAGCCCATAAAAAAAACTTCTACCAACTCCTGGCTTTATGCATGTGGCTCCTAAGCAGCTCTTCAGTGTGCCACGCTGCCCAGTGGAAATGTACTCAGTGAAGATATTTTTGTGCTTCTCAATTTCTAGATCTACTACAAAATTCTTTTTTCAACCATGTTTTCATTAGCTCTCTGTGCTATGTTGTATCTGACAATCTTTTGTACTAGAGATGTGTTTTAGTAGAAGGTGATCTTTTTCTGAAGTAAGAGGAGTGAAGGCTCTTTAGCTTTTAAAATAATTATTTAATTACGCTGTGATTGTGTCTTAATCTTTCTCTGAGACCCCATCATGCTAAGTGTGATTCTGAGCAATGAGAACACCTCCTCAGAGGATTTTCCAAGTTAATTGCTCATAGCCAGCTGTATTGGAAGTTTTCTCATGGGGTCCTCATGGAGACTGACAATAAGGATCTGCACTGATTTTGTTGCTGTGATATGGACACGGGTATTTTGCAGCTGTGGTCAACTAGTAGTATGCTAAAAGATTTTCTGAGACTCCTTGGCAAGGTGGTGGTGTTTGTTTCCCCCCCCCCCCCCCCCAAAAAACAAAAAACCACCAC
>NW_009721055.1:47344-52805 GCF_000703405.1 Apaloderma vittatum
TTTCTTTTGCTTCCTAAACGATAGATGTCTGCTTCTATCTCCCTATGGCAGAGACCTTTTCACATGTATTTTACATTTGAGTTAGAGTGAATGCAAAAGTGTAAATAACTGAAAATTTTATGAAAAGCATAAGTAATTGTGGATCCATGTGGAAGACAGGGCACTTAAACAAAGTAATGAGATTGTTTTGATGAAATATTCCCTTCTCCTTTGAAACCAGCTCACAGTAATGAGCAATGGATTCCACTATTAATGTTGAATGTTGGCTTTATTCTCTCCTATTGCAACTTCAGCATTATTTAAATTTGGTGGGGAAAGGTTTTCATATACTGTTTCTGGGTGCCAAAACACAAATCAAGTGCTTAGACAAGTCTGGAGAAAAGCACATCTAATTCTAGAGACAGATAGGGACGCTGCGAATGCTGAGCAGTGGTGCGTAGGCACTTTGTTATGATGTCTTCTGACATCAGCTCTGTGTTGCCACTTGCAGGCTAGGCTGTACGTTAGGGCAAATAAAACAATTTGTTCATATGGAAGTAGTTTGGCTCAGTCTTTCAGTGATACTTACAGTGGAATGTTCAGTTTTCAATTAGGTGGAACAATACCTGCTTACAGAATTACTTGAAATTATGGTTTTTAATGAACCATTTAGCAATGAGCAGTGCAAGAGAGATATCCCTGTTTCTTATGCTCTGGAGAAGGATTAGCTGGGCAGGGCCTCTTCTTCCCAAACATGGATTAATTCTGTTTCTTCTAACATCTTTCTTTTGCCTATTGTCTATTTGCATCTCTTCTTTTAGGCAGGATGCTTGTGATGGGAAAAAGATCTAGCTAATGGGCAGCTGTATATAAATAATCATTTTTACCTCTAGGACTGAACTTGTTGCAGTCCTCTGGACTTGTATTTTGCCTTCTGCCTCTTCAACACCCTGTCATACTTTGACCCCTTTTAAGCCTAATGGGAACAAACTGCAAGGGGGATATACCTCTGCTCCTGGTGGTTCTGCTGCCCACTGGGGTGACAGCAATGAGAGAGATGTACAAACATGCTTAGGGGGCACTAAGCATGGATTTGCTGTTGTGTTGTGCTGGTGCCCTGCAGCGTGTGCTGAGCTCTTACCTATGCCTGCCCCAGCTTTACCTGTATCTGGAGTAGGCACCTTCACAGCAAAAAATACTCTAGTTCTCATCTGCTCTCCTGCTTTCTTCCCCTTCTCTCAGTTCAGATGTTCACTTTGGATTCATGTTGGCTCTCTTCTCCCATGTTAAATGGGACATCCCCAAGTGGAAACCTCCCAGGGAGGTCTGAACCTGAGCAGCAAGAGTTCAGTTGTATACACTATGAGGGAATAAATAAAAATCTGTCTGGAACCAACCTTTTACTAAGTTTGATCTGTTCTTATTTCAAATGGCACTCACCAAGTAAAATTCTAATTCTATTTTATGTCCATGATGGTTATTTCCATGATTCCTGCTATTGTGTAGCAAGAAGTTCTTTCTTTTCTCTCAAACTTCAACATAAGGAAACTTGATTTGATAATCAGAGCAACAAAGCTCTGTGTACTTGCAGCTCATGATTTAGGAGCAATGATGCTTAAAGTCATAGATTACAGTGTGACTGTGGAGATGCTTATCATGAGTGTTTTGAGAGAAATGGTGACTTTTAGCCTTTGAATCTACTGAAAGCATATGTGATTAATTTAAGGCAAGACTCCATATTTTCAAAGTGAGTTCCTGGTATGTCTGCCAGCCCCAGCATACAGACAGAATTGGTGCATTGTCTTGAATGGCAGGGGAAACACTTTCAGATTTTCAAGGATAAATGGTTATGTGGAGCAGTAATCAGTTGTTGCAAACTTTATTCTAAGTCAGACTGATGAATGATTACACTGTGATGGGTTCTATTGAGACACAAATCTGGATGTTATGGTTCTGGCAGCTGAGCAAAGACCATGTGTTTTGATTGCTTGTTTTGGTTCAGAAATCAATGCTCCTCTAAAGATCTGGTGTTGCTTTCTAACTTCCTGAACCTAATGCAAAAGATGCAAGGCAACTTTGTTGCTTTATATGGTCCAGATATGAAAAGTTGCCAAATATGATGGTATTTTTATATATGTGGGACAGTAGCTTTGTTTAGACATACTGGCAGTTTTGCAAGGGGTTATTAACCTTAGAGATGTTATGGTGTATAGTGTAACATATAATGAGTCTTAAGTTTGTCTACATCTATAAATATTAGTTTCATTGGCTGGAAATCAAAGGAAGTATGCAACTTCAGAGAAGTATAGTAAATCTTGAAAACAGTGTTTAATGCACAGCTCTAGAATCAGATTTGAATGTAAAGCAGAGTAATACACCTGGTATTTGCAGCAGTAGTGGAGATGAGTGTAGGATAAATTGCTCTGAGTAGGTCCGTAATTAATTGTACTTTGAATTCCATTAACGGATACTGTCTTTGTGTGGTGAATAACTTATCCTTAATTTCACATTCTGTTCTAGACTTTGGCTAATAAGCAAGCCTCCCATTGCCTATGGTTTGACTTGGGAAAAAAAAGTTTTAATCTTATTAGAGAACATTTGATTATGGACTGATTTGCCATGCATCTCTTGGAGAATTTGGATTGATTCTGAGGAATGTGGGCAACTATAAATTACCTCTTTCTCAACCAAAATATAGCCTTGCATCTCCCATACACTTAAGCACTGGTGATTAATGAACACTTTTGTTCCATCAGCTTTCCAGCAGTGACTTTATCTTGACTATGCTGTTGTTAGAAATAAAGCATTGAAGAAATCAGTTGAGTTTCGTTATGACTGTTTTCAGTAAATAAGGAAGGATAAAAATATATACCTTTTAAATGCAGTTGAAAGTAGTTTTGTGGCTGTAATAGGAACTGAGGAATTGGATTTCCCTGTGCTAAAAGAAAGCGGCTGGCAGAAGCAGTTAGATCAGACTAAGTATCATCATGCATGTGGATAAAAAGATAGCCAGATCCTCATAAATTTTTTTTTTTTTGGTGCTCCATTACATACATTTAATCTTATTTTAGATTCTGACAGTGTAGGTCTGTATCTGACCTAGTTCTGGCTATTTTAATACTGAGGAAGAGCAGGTATTTTTTTGGAGTTTAGTTAATCTTTACCTGATGTACAGTCCTAAAATAGGTCTGAACAGTCATAGTAAAGAAACATTTCTTCTCCCATGGATCAGAAGACTAACAATGATGTGAATTTGTGAAGAACTCATGGATAAGAAATATCAAATTGATGTTTGACATTAGTTCGGTGCTGAGATATTCAGCACATACAAAGATTAAGTGCTGGAAACAGTGGTGCTTTACAGAAAGTATCCACACCATTCCATACTGGATCTCTTCAGAGTTTTCCCATAATGGTTTATCTGTACAATTTCATCACTTTACTACTGTGAGACTGATCTCTATTTCAGGAAAGCAGCTTCTAACAAACACCAGACATAACCTGAGTAGCAGAATTTAGACCAAAATGAAGACCTTTCAATGAAAATCTTGGGTTTTGAAGACAGCAGATTATTATTTTTGTGCAGAATTAGCTCTCGGACGCTACCACTTAAGACATCCCCCATCATGGATGGAATGCTTTTAAATCAAAGAGGTGAGGAGTTCTTACTAAGCAGTTTTATCTGTACTGATCCAAGGAACAAACTCTCCCTTCAGCCCCTTCTTGAAGAAGAAGAAAAGAAAATCATATGTAAAAGTCTGTTTCACTGATTTTAACAGGTGACTACTGACCATGCTTATCTCTTTACAGTTCTTTCTCAATATGTTTTAGTCTTCTTTAGACATATTGCAGTTAGGTTAAATTCCCTAATGAACTATTCAGCTGTGAATAAAAGCACAGCTGTTAATCCAGAAATTTTCAGTAATTAATCAGGATTATTTCTGTTATGTAAATGTGGCTTTGAGGTGCATCCAGCTCAATGAATCAAAGTGACCTGTACAAACATACTCTTACAGCATTTAGAAGTATGGGCAAATATGTAACTTCCACTCACCATGTACACATGGGTACTTTCACCTTCAAAAGCAATCTCTAAATGGGCTTTTTAAACACTTCTCAGAGAAAATTACATGGTATGTGTTTGAAACAATCTAGCCCTCAATGTAAGTTATGCCTACCTGCATTAGTAAATGTATTTCTTTTTTCTCTCTTTCTCTCTCTCTCTCTCTCTTTTTAAAAAATATACCATTATTGGCTACACCAGGGAGTAAAAATAAGTTAAGTAAAAGGAAATAGCGGGTAAAATCAGAACTTAACAGTTAGCTTTCATTTGCGGGGGGGGGGGGGGAGAAATTTTGAGCACAATGCAAAATACACTTTAGTGAACAAAATAATGAGACTTACTTATGAAAAATACAATCATTTTAGAAACCCTTATATACAGTGAGTAATAATCAGTTCTCTGTAATATTAACCAGAAGGAGCACTTAAATTTTTTGACATCCCTAATCATGGAGCCTAGGGAGTGCTACAGAACATTTGCATTAAATTACTCCTCATTTTGCTAGCCCTGTCTGCCCCTTCCACACGTTTTGCTGCCAGTATTTGTAAATTTGGCAGAAGCCTACAGATTTCATAGCTAATATTGTTGTCTCCTGCCAGGAATATCAGAGTAAGGTGCATTATAGTCTGCATGACAATTAAGGGATGCGAGAAATCATGCTGATTTTCAGATGTGGCACCCAGGTGCCATCATTTGTATCAAATTAGTGAATGGTGTCAAAGATGATATTTGCATGCATCACGTCTGATATGCTGCGTATTTCTATTTAGAGTTCAGGTGAACTCTTGTAGGAAGGAGGTGAGCCTGCAAGTTCCACAACTGCAGTGACAGGAAGGAGGGATGGAGTACTCCTGCCTCTGTGAGATGTGTGTGGTTGCACGTGCCTTGTGCCGCTTTTCATTTGATGATACGCTTCCCTGCGTACCTCAACGAAGGCTGAATGACGTTTGCTGCCACTTTCCACCGTTGCCTTGTAATAACTTTTCAAGTGTTGCTGTTTGAGCTCCCACCTTAAAGGTGATAAGTGGAGTTTTTCAGAAATGTTCACTCTTGGCTCAATTCTGCTTTTGTTTCATGTTTGCTAATGCAATAAAAGTTGTGCCAGTTTAGCTATATCAGCAGAACAGTTTTGTTCTGCACTTGAGGATTAAACTATCCCTGTGCATGCTAACATTGCCTATTAAAAGTAGGCTGAGCTGCATCCAGCTTTCTTACCCATGTAATCGCATTGAGTAGAAACCAATATAGTCAGCATTGAAAACACTAGTTAATTTGGAGGAATAAGCTATAGTTGTATAAATGTGTTTAAATGACAGGAAGATTTATGGGCATGCCTCATTTCCAGTTGATTATAGAAGTTTTGGTATCTTTAGAGGAATTGGGTGGCTGCTTTTGCAAGCCAGAAGTAAACGTGCCTTA
>NW_009721055.1:52836-68872 GCF_000703405.1 Apaloderma vittatum
GGGAACATGAAAAACAACTCTGGTCCACGTGTGAACATTTAGAAAGTATCTGGGAGGCTTATAACCAAAGTTGGTTTTGCTTGCCATGATGCTACAAGCTGAGGAACCTTCCTCTGCTTATTGAGTTACCAGAGCTAATGCATGTTTCTTCTCAGAAAGAGAAGACAATTAGAGGTGACACCTCTAAGGAGACAGTCAAGTTTAGAGCATCTCAGCTGGGATTTCTGAGATCGAGTGAAACAAAATTTCAATTAAATGGATTGGATTAACACTGGCTGGGAAGGGGAAATTATGTTCTGAGGGAAAAGCAAACACTTCAAGAAAACTGTGTTCTGAATTTTTCCCACTAAAAATTACTATGGAACTTAAATGCGTGACCAAACAAAAATTCTCTGGAGTTGTCTAAATGCTGCATTTTCTTATTACTGAAACATTGTGTTTTGATTTTAAATATTAAATGCTTTGATATTCTGTAACTCGGTATTGTGTAGGTCATAACAAATTTCTTTTGGTATCACTGATATCAGGTTTAAATGGTAATACATGTGCTTGACATGTTTTATTCTTGGTAAAGCTGCCTTTTCGGATAAAAAAGCTACTGTGTTGAAAACAGACTGGTCAGCTCTGTATTTCAGCAAGAATTATCTGATTTGTGTGTTACTGGCTATCTTCCAAGCAGTTTCTTCTACCAGACATTTGATTTCTATTTTCTGCTCTGCAGAGTGCGTAAAAATAAGGTTTTGGCATGCATATGTTTGTGCATGCTGTATAACATGAAATAATAATAAATATCATCCGCTATGGGCTCTGTTATTTCCTCTGTTGGGACAGTTATATCAGCAACTTAGTGTAGTATAGGTTTACTGTTAAAATATGCTACATGATGAAATTATCACATGGAGTACTTTTGTTGTGGGCCATTACCTGAAGCCCCGCAGCAGGTAAAACCCCTGTGGGACAAGGTAGGTAAGTACCATCTTCCATTAAGTGTGAAGAATATTTTAGCGGTTGCTGGGAGTTTCACTGATCTGTGACACTGGCTCTGCACTGTATTTAGGGTTTCCATCACATGAGAACTTGAATTTAATACTTTTACATCCCTTGCTGAAATTAAATGCTGAAGTAGGCTATTTCAATTAGAAAAACATCTCATCCTTGGCACACAGCTAAAGTCATTGAATGAGAAGGAGGAATTACTGAGGAAAAATAAGTGATGTTTGTTTTGCACTAGTGTGAACTGAGATGATCGTTGTGTTTCTTTTTTTACTTTACAATCTGTGTCATCTTAAGAATAATAGAATTCTAAGAAGATTTATAATTGCTTCTTTGGAAATATTCCCGGTGGTAGTATCACTGCTTTGGAATCCTTTTAATATTATAGTCTCAGAAGCCATGAGCCTTATGTCACGTAGGACTTCAGTCTGTTGAAGAGACCCCTATGTAACAACTTCAGGGGAGGGAAATTAAAAATGCAATCTGAAACTTGGGTTTTCAGCAGTAATACTCAAGTGATTTGCTACAGAGTTCTCAGAAGCAACAGGGCTTTCAAGTTTGCCTTCTTTTGTCGTATCTTTCTCATTTATCACAGCTTTTCAAGGGCTTCCTCTTTAGCGCTATCCAATTCCCACTTAGCTGTTACGTTTCCTTATTGTGATCATGAGCCCAAAGTATAGAAGAAGCACTGTTGGATGGGATTCTTCTCTTTCTGCATGGCTAGGGAAGCTGCTTCGGGAGTGAAGCTACCACTGAGACAGTTTTTTGTTCATCTACATTTCTGAGGTTCTCTTACTAAAGACACAGGTGGTGCAATGGGATCACTGCACTGACAGTATGAGGGACCAAAATCTTCACTAGCAAAATCAGCTCCTCTCTCTCACAGCTGGCTTTTGTTCGCCACATAGGTAGACTTTATAGAGAAATAGGCTTAGAGTCAACTAGGGAAAGGAAACTTCCTTACTGTATAGCAGGTGGGCAACAAGAGGAGAAGTCGTGGAGTAGTGAACAAGCCTGGTAGTTTCAAAAGGGATGAATCTATTTGGTCGCTATTTAATGTGCATGCTCACTCTGTTTCAGCTCAGCAGATTGTCACTCTGGTACTGGGTCTGTGGGTAAGGTATGCTCTAAGTAAAAAAGAAAGCTTTGGTCAACTGGATATCTTTCTAATGCTGTGTCTGTCCAGGAAACGTTTTTAAGGCAGTGAGGAAATAAGGAATTTGTCATCAAACCACATTGATACAGAATATTTTCATAACAGGGAGTGTTGAAAGGAGTTAGCAGAAAGGTGGGGTGGGCAAGAAGAAAATGTGTAGAGCCTAAGTAAAGAGGGCATCTATTGCTTTTTTTAAAGAGCCCTCTAAATAAAAAAGTCCTAAAACTGTTCTTT
Organism: Apaloderma vittatum; assembly: GCF_000703405.1. Classification (NCBI taxonomy): domain Eukaryota; kingdom Metazoa; phylum Chordata; class Aves; order Trogoniformes; family Trogonidae; genus Apaloderma; species Apaloderma vittatum. Next base: position 55,220 of record NW_009721055.1, read on the forward strand.
ATACAAGTGAAAAATATTGCCTGTGGAGCTGCTGGTGTTTCATTATTCAATTGAATACCGTACCTTGTTTCAAAGACTGTTCTTGCAAACGATTATTCTCTAAATCTGTCAGCCTGTCCTCACACTTGGGGGACCCTCACTGAGCCGTGTCATTTAAAAGTCAAAAGCTCAGTTAACTGTGTTGTTTTCTTTTATTTTTATTTTTTTAAACGCTCAATATAGTAGCAAACATTTCTCTGGCATCATTGCTTTATTCCTTAAATGCTATGGTTTCTTTTTGTGTAGACTACTGTCATGCCGCTAGTGTATGGAAGTAAGTAGAGGCTTTCTCACAAATTCTGTTTTTAAGGCTATGAAAAGAAAGCTTCAGGACTGGGACAGGAAAGAGCTTAAGAAACTCTTAAGAAAGAAATTGTTGAATGTGAATGTGCGGGCAATGGAAAGAATACCCTGGAGTTTTATCTGTGTGCTGGAAACCAGTGACCTGATCCAAGGAGAGACTTCTATTAATGTTTCTAGACTTTGGATCAAGCCAGATATGGTTAACATTGCATTGGCATAAGTGCTCTGGAAAAAATGAGGATTCCAGGAAGTAATATGGCCCGGGTTGTCAGCATGACTAAGCATCACTAGTGTGAAAATATATTCTAGATATATAAAAAAAAAAATCAATTTGGTCACCTAGTTCTCACACTTTTTGCCCCTCCTGTCTCTTGTAAAACTACACCAACAATATTAAACCTCTTCCATGAAGATATAGGCATTTTGAAGCCTCTACTGTTGATTTAGGGGATGAGTAAAACAGAACAGCAAAGAAGAAGAGGTAGGTCACAAACCAATGTCCCTTTTTCTTTTTCTTTTTTTTTTATACATAGCAGATATCATGAAACCGCTCACTTTGACTGTAAAATTGAATTGTATGTTATGCACGTACTGTTATCCTCTGGCAAACACAATGACAGATGTTAGGATACTTATTACTCTCACTTCATGATCTTATAAATGTGATCTTTATTTATTTTATTATGAGGGAATATTTCATTATTTTTCTGATCCACAATCTATTATGATTCTGGACAAATTCCTACTCATTTCTGTAAGTTTTGGAACAGTTTTTAGGGTCTTTCAGTTCAAAAGCAGGTTGTGTCAGTGTAGGAAAAAGGAAAAGCATAGACACCTTGGTGATTTTTGTCCCTTATTTCCTTGGAGTGTTTCCCCAGAATCAATTCACAGCCGCCTCTGTTTCTGCCATCCAGAAGTGCTTTCCTATAGCTCTCTGCCTCATTGATTCTCCATCTGTTTTAATTTGAACATCTTTCTGGTGACCTATGTTCACATCTGGTGTAAATATGCTACTATTTAAAGTGTTTTTGCTCTGTCAGTTACCATTTCAGGGAATGATTTATTATAACAGGAGCTGTGTACAGCTCTGTGCTGTAGAAAAGGGAGGAAGTCCAGACATGGCCTCAAGGATTTCTTATGACTGAAATTAGGAAGCATAAGGCTCTGCTGCCAAGAGATGTAACTGGTAACGTGTTTCCCCCAAATTACTGGGCAAATAAAGGAAATAGGGATCAGGCAGGCAGAGAAGGCAGCTGTTACCCAGATTTCCTTGAAGTTGTGAAGACTTGAGCCAAACCTCATGGATATCAGAAGTCTGCCAGCCACTCTGAAAGACACTTGATAACAAATACTGGAGACCTGACACCTTTTCTAAGTTAGAGCACAGTGCTTTAGTTACAAGACACTCCTCCTATCCTTCTGCAGTTAGAAAAACAATGTACTTCATATAGATGAAGCACCATGTTACCATCTAATAATAAGTTATATGCAGAAGTTGTACAGATTTTTCTCTTATTTCAACACTAGATTCATAGGAGAAGGAATTGCAAGAGGATTGCTATTTGACAAGGAATTTGAATGTAGACTAGGTTGTTAATTTGCTCACATTAGTTAGTATGTTTAACAAGGGAGGACGTAGTCTGCAGTCAAGTCTCTAGAAGAACATCTCTATTACTATTTAGCATCACTGCACAACTTTGTGGGTTTGCCCACTTTCCTTTGTGCTACAGCTTTTTCTTTTTTTTAATCAAAACACTAGTCAAAGGAAATAGTGTATGCATGGGAAGTGGCATATCTGAATGGCCATGTATGTCTACCAAATGAATTGGTACAGAAGAAAAGGATGTATCATCATGCTTTGATAACAAGCAAATCAGGAGCAATTACTATTTTCTTTCAGAGAAAAGGGGATTGCTTACAGTACTCCAGAATAAGATTATTTTTTTTTGCACTGGCCTAGAGAATGTCGTTCTCTATGTAAGTTTAGACACTACCATTTCTTTCTGTCACACTGAGTGTGAGCAGTTTGTGGTGCATCTCTGCACTTAGGAAATAGATTGCTGCTGTTGAATTGGAAAAGCTGTGGTGATGCCACTTCTCAGATATCATTGACTCCGGATTCAGTTGGATCAGATCTTGATCTTTACCTTTAAAACACATCCTTTGCCCTGAAGGAGGAAATTAGTAGAACAGATTGTTCTCTACAAGGTTTTCACATCTAGAAAATGCATTCATGAGGTTGTTACATAGTGATTGATCATGTCTGAGTAATTGTACATAGAGTGGAATTCTGAATTGTCACACTCCAGTAACTGTGTTACCCATAACAAATATCTTTACTCACAGTTGCTCTGGGTAAAGCACAGTGTGCTTGGGTGGCAGACTTTTTCTGAGACAATGTTTTGTTTTTTTTTTTCAATTTTTTTCCCCCTCCAGCCTATATGTGAGCCCATGTGAGTCTTAGCCATGGAAAATAACTGAGCATCTACAGCCTCCATTGACTTGAGAGAACTTCAAATGCTCAGCAGTCCCGTGGAGCAGCTTAATAGTTACATTATATATTGCAAGGAAAGCTCTTTATTTTCTAGCAGAAACTCTAGGTATTCAGTTAAAAAACAGTAGTATCTACATAAATACTGCTTATACATCATAAATCACAGGTAGGAAAAAGAAGAGTTGCTACTGGAAAATAAACACCGTGTAAAATGATGTTAAGAAGCAAAGACAAATGTAAATCACAATCTGTTAAAAGCACTTCTGCATGTGGACTTAAATGCTCCTTTTTTCTTCTCTTTTTTTTTCCTTCCTTCTTTCTTTCTTTTATTCATCTTCTTCCTTCATGGCTTTATTTCCATTTGTTTGCTATTTTCCAATAGGATTAAAAGAACTTCAACAGTTTCATGACAAGGCTTATTTCTGTAATACTTGTAGAGGCTGGATGAAAAAAGTATTCTATGATGATTATAAACGCTAATACATTATTAATAAAGCCAGCTTATTGGACAGCCACTGTTAATACATGGGACAGGAAAGCTAATGCCTGGTTTTGTTAGTAGAGTGTCTTATATGTATTTTCTTTCACTTAGCCTTACTGCAACCCAGCAGGCGACAGATAGGTCTGTCTATCTTCCTAGGCTGCTGCTAAAAGTTAGTAGAGCCTATTTCCAGGTCTCTTCCTCAGCTGGCTGCAGTACTCACACTGACTTGGCCACTCTATTTTCTTGTCTTTCTTGGTGCCTTGCTGTCCCTTGCAGTGGTGTTCCTGCAGGTTTGCTCTGTCTCCAGACACCCTTAAGAATACCTGATCTGCGACGCTGCAATTTGAGGTGTGTGTCCTGGAAGTACAGTCTACAATTTTTTTCAAGCCTTGATTCATTGAATCAACCTATTTTTCATTTTTTTAAACAGTCTTTCAATAGCTCAGGTGTAACTTCACTTTACCACCTTGCTCAGTACAAATGCCCTCTTTCTGTTGCTACTATGACATGTCTAGGAAAGGATAGCATGACACTGGCATCTACTATGCCTATCAGAATTACAGGAATCAACAAGGAAGCTATAAACCATGTGCCAAAGGGAAACTAATGCTGGGAAAAAATACTTTTAATACCTGTCTTTTGGTGTCAGTCCTACAGCAGTTGTCTGCAAGGCACAATGGAACATCTGGAAGCAAGAGACCTTCTATTCAGGTAGCTGAAATTGCATTAACTGCTCTCGCATAAAGAACAGGATTAGAATGACAGACCTCCCCACTGAAATACTTGCTTTTGAATAAACTTGTCAAATGCAACAAGGAGGCAAAACTTTCCTGCTTCTGCTGTGAGGAGAGCTGCTGTTTATATTATGACAAGACGACTGTGTTTAATTGAGTTGCATTTCAACGCAGTCTGGTGTAGGCAGATACAATGAAAGGGGACAAAGGGCAAGTTCAATTCATTGCTGTCAAGCTCTCTTTCTTCTAGCAGCAGTAACAGCAAAATAATTACTGCATGTTTAAAAACAGGTGTGTTGTAGAAAGAATTCATAGGGGAACAAGAAACTGTTGCAATAGCTTCACATTAATTTATGCTCAAGATAGATTCTCTGTTCTTTATAGCACAACAGGGGACCCTAAATATAATGGAGAATACAAACTAAGTAGGATAATAGAGAAGAAAGGTGTTCTGCAATACCTTTAGAGTTCGTGCATTATTCCTGCTTGCCAGAATCTGCTTTGGTGAGCATTCACTTAGGCATAATGCAAGCATAGCTTACAATATAGCTTTGTAGAAACTAGGTCAGGTAAATTGGAGTTACTATTGTCATTTTACTCGCTCTTATTGGTAGATCGGATGTTCAAATCAGAGTTTTTAAAGGGCATTTTTCATTAGTAGCCACTGCAAAACTATCATGTGATTCAGTACGTAAACACTACGCAAAAGTGACTAATCTAGTTTTCAGTACTTTAGAAAGTTGTATGTGGACGGCTTGGCTGATACTCACACTACTTCAAAATGTGGTTCATATTTGGAAATGCCTGTTTTCACTCCTTAATGCTACCATTTCTTCTCTCATTTATTTCTTTGCTTGTTTTAGATTATCCTGCAAGAAAAAATATTACCCTTCAGACAGTGCTTGACTTTGACTGCCTTACTTAGAAAGGTGTAGTTTGGTCAATAGAAACAAATATGCTACATCCGGGCAATTTTCCTCGTGGGCTGAAGTTTCATCCTCCTTCAGAAGAGGATTGAGCAGCCTGTGTTGGGATGCCTCGCTCATGTCTTGTATTGCTGCTTGTGCCACCTTGGTATGCTGATCTAACAAAGGTGTTAATTGCAACTATGATGGCATAATGAAATGATTTTAAACAATGATAAAAATGATGAAGAACTAGTTGTTCAGTGAGTTAGCAAAGTTGAGCCATACAGGCAACTCAAAATATTTTATCTGTCACTTCTGATGTGTTCTAAAGAATTTTACCTCTTCTTCCCTTCTCTGTCTGCAAATCAAAAATAGGCGTGTTTTAGATTACATCATTTCTAGTTCATATTAGTTTCGAAAGATTAGTAAAGTGGAATTCTTTTGTGCTGGTTTTATAGTGATTTATGTTTCCCTGGTGAGGTATGTGGCCACCAAGTCTTCATTCAGCTCAGATGCCTCATTTGTGGACCGAATTCTCCTGTATGGCTGAGTAGCAGAAACATGTCCACAGTTGTCATTCACATGGAGACCCTATCACAAAGAATAAGGGAGGCAAAATTACTGGCTTCCAGATGATACAGCAGCAGTGGAAGTGTAATGTGGAGCTAATGTGAAAGAAATCATATCAGTTGGCTCTTGAACCAAAAATGAAACTTTCCGGTTTGAGAGTCTTTTAACTGCTCATTTTGTTCAGAAATGGTAAGACAAAATGATTCAGCACTTCCAGATTTGCCTTTTTTTTTCCACCTATGCACTTCGAAATTACTTGGTTTTTTTTCAGTGTACCTCACTAAAACAGTAATATTGCTCAGGGGAGGGGAAAAAAAAAAGATCTTTTTCAATTAGTTTTACAGAATAGTTTAAGTTATGCATAACATGAAAACAAAAGTCATAAATATTAACAGATTGGATAGATTTGTTTAATTTCTGCTTTGTGAAGTCTTATTCATCTCTGTGCTTGGCTCTGGGAGAGGGGAGAACAGTTTAATATAATTTCTGGTCCTAATTTAATCTTTGCTAGTCTCCAGTGGTCTTCTGCCCTCCCATTGCAGTACTTTAATAGTGATCTACCTTGAAGATATTGACTTTATTGTTTGTTCCCTAGGCTTTTCTAAGGCAGAAAGATGGCTATCAATTATTCAGTAGAAATTTTCTTCCTGACAAAATTTTCCCTTGATATCTTAACTGAAGACAGACCTTTTAATGTAGTGATTTCTTGCTTCGTTTATCCTTCGACTTAGAAATGGATGCCTACTAATGAATTAACTAAGGTAATGACTTCTAGCTCTTCAAGTCTTAATGTGTTACTACACTAAGATTTAGAATGAGTTACTGTTGTTGTGGAGGTAAAGGTCATAAAGTTTATTAGTCATCTTGTAGGCTGTCAGCTGTAGTGCAATTTCCAGTGGAAGCTTGAGTTAAATATGTTTATGTATTTATTTGTATGAAATCCTCTCTGAAGCTACTGACTGTAAGCACACGGACCACCTGCATTTTTATAGCTGGCAACTGAGCACTACTTAGAGTGAAATGGATGCTCTTGTCTTTGTCATAGCTGTGAGGGGAATTCATGCACATGTGCCCTTTTCAACTGTCCAATAATCCTGGCAGCCGCTGGGATGTAGGATAAGGAAGGAGAAATGAAAGCCAGAAAAAGAGAAAAAACAAATCTAGGCCATAGAAGCTAGCTAATGACAAGTAAACTGCCAAGTGAAAAGGCATGGAGTTTAAATAAAAATAAGGGGGATGGAATTCTGGCTCTGTCACAGATGAGATTTTCATGAGGGGCTAGGATTTTGCCCTTGTAGGTTGACAGGAGAATTCTCCCTTCTGCGAGCTGACGAGAGCAAGCTATGAAGAAAGAGTAATTGCTCCTTCTTCCTTACCCTCTTTTAACAGTTTTTGGTGAACATGAATACAATATGAACTACACTAATGAAAAACTATGTGTCAAAAACTGCTCTTGTGTTTATGTTGGATACAGAAGCACGTAGTCTGAGGTGTTGTCTGTGAGTTCTTTGGGGATGCTGAATATAGAACTATCTGACACAAAGCACCGTTGTGTAACTGTGAACTTTCAGATCAAGCATGAGATTCTTGTCCTTCCTGCTCCCATCCTCTCACTTCTCTTTCAGGTCTTCTCATTCTGGTGTGCTTCCCCTTGGGCTAACTGATTTTCAGTGAGTTCATCTAGTTCTTTACAAGTTGATTAAAAACTCCAAAACTAAGCAAAAAACCCAACCAACAAAATAACGCACAAAACCAAGCCCAGCAAGGGCTTTCTTATTTTTCTATATGGGAATAAATTATAGCAGCAACCTCTTGGTTTTCAGGAACTTATCTGCTAGTAGATACCCATTACCAAATCTACTGTACCTGTTTTTCTGGATTCCAGTTATTTTTTTAAAAAGTAAGAGTGATTTTTCTGAATCTGACTAAACACTTTCTCATTGTCTGTCTGCTCTGTCTTGTTCCTGTTGCTACTTGGCTTTTCTGTGGCCGATGGATGCAATAACAGATTGTGATTTTATTGTTGGCAGAAGCCAACATAACTGTCTCATTTGCATTGTGGCTTGGTTTTTCAAAATTTCTTTTGTCTCTTACAATGTGTAGATCACTACTTTAAATTAGATTTTTTAAAAAATTATGTCCTGTGTGGATTTATAAACCTGGTACCATGTTTAGCGTAAACCTCTTTCAAGAGTGTTATTCTTCGCTGTTGTATATTATTAATGATTTTATATTAGGTACTAATGAAACCTTTGCTGTTGTCAAGGACTGAGTGCAAAAGGGAAAAGGTAACATTTTGGCATACATGGACTTACTGGAATGACTCTTCTAATTGATGAGTTGCATTTCATCATGTGTAAATGGCAATTCTTCAAGAAACTGGACAGTATTCTTGGTTTACTTGTTGCTTCTTCGGTAATAAAGAACCTTCTGTCAGTGCTGAAAATTACAGCATTAAATGTTGAGCTTGATTATAATTTTCAATGAGAAGATTGTAATGCCAGGATGTTTTCCTTCAATATCTGTATAAATACACCTATTTAGCCTTATTAGAAACCAAAATACAATTCAGAATTGCAAGTTTTTAAATTTAGTGTTTTGTAGATATTTTTCCTTCTGTTCTCTGAAGAAGGCATCTCATTAAGGGTGATGAATACGTGTAAGAACAATGTGTAAGGAAGTTACTGGTATATATAGATATAGCAAATAGATTTTAAAATTGAGCATTTGTCTAAGCTATTATCTATTTAAACAGCATGTTAAATCACAAAATGTTACCTGAGCTGTTATAAAAAAAATAGTTTTCCTGAACAGCAGTGGAAAACTGAGCTACTAGCACAGTATATTGCTTTATCAGAATCTATGTAAAAAACTTGGATCAGATATTTGATTTATACTTGTTTTCTTGAGTTAGAGATTCTACCACCAAATTAAATTGTGTTCTTGCACTGTGTTTTTGTGTGTTTGTATTTAATGGAATAACTTAGAAATAATTTTTCACTAAAATATAACATTATTTTAGAAAAAACCCACGACACTTCCCTTCCTGTTCCATTTTAGTCTGTTGAGCCTGTGACTATTTTCCCACTGCAGAGAAACAGACTTAAAAGAGCAAAGTTCTAAAATTGCTCTCAGCAAAGGACACGTTATGAGACTGCCATTGTTAGTTTTTAACTGATATGGGGGAGAGAGTGTAACAAGAAAATGAGAAGCTAAACCAGGCCTGGCATTTTAGAACCTTTGATGCTTTTGACGTGATCCCAGTTCTTGTCTGCTCAGATGGTTACTGATGGTGCCTCAAACAAGCGATATTTGTCAGTGTTCATACTGCGCTACTTATTCAAGACTGCAAAACTCTTACACTCCAGTAAATCACAGCGCTTCCCCGTAATGTATGTTAATTGTATTGTTTTCATTTACAGACGGGGAACACAGGGAGGTGAAGTGGTTTGCCCATGGTATGCGATCTGAGTTTGTCTCTTGGCTTGCATTAGAATTGAGGAAGGGAAATCCTTATCACAGTGATTGGGAACATGTGGACTAACCAACAAATCTAGGAGTGCAGCCTGGAGCCTGCTTACACTTTCTCCAGTAAAATGGCAATACAAAATAAGTAAAATACAAGTGAAAGCATTCATAAATTCAAATGAAGCACCAAATGACCCAATTTGCTGTGCTTCTGGTTTGCTTTTGGCTCAGTTCCTAATCTTGTTTCTTGCAAGAGAAACTCCTACTGTGAATAGCTGATTTTTAATAATAGAATATTACTTTACTGATTAATATTTGTTGGACACTTAGTCAATTATGGTTTCTCATAGCTCCTTTAATTACTATAATATGAGGTTTAACTTAGGCAAAATATTTCATATTATTTTAGTGATGCTTTGCAGCTTAATTCTGTATATGGAGCACAGCAGCTGACTATTGGGAGGGAGGAAAACACAAGCCCTCCTGAATCCAGGACACATGTTTTTGAATGATAAGGTATGTTAGTATTTTTATTTCTGAATCAAAAGATGTAATACTGAGGATTTACAGAAGCTAGGAACTCTGAAACCTCAGCCTAGGGAATAGCTGCAGTGAACGTGATTAACTGGATAAAGGGGAGCTCTATGTAGCGCAGTTGAGGATGTCAGTGTTCACTTACTAATTGAAATCAGAGAGACGGAATTAAAAGCCCATCATTCGTAAGGCATGCCAATATCTTTAAGGACTAGCTACTATCTTTTCAAATGAACGTGTGAAGGAACAGTGGGATGTTTTTCTTGGTGAGATATTTTATCTTATTTCTTCTATGTCACTTGTGTTAAAAAGTGAAAGGTGAAATATAAAGACAAACCTTTTGAATAAATTAGTCACTTTTTTTGTTATTGTTGTTGCCTGGATGTCACAGTTTTAAAACAGAGGTCACATCACATTCATTTGTTAAGAATGTCAATTGAAAGTATGTAATACTTGCACTGGCTTTTTGTTTGGTAGTAGATGTAAGCATATTGGCAGAATATAAATGAAAGATACCAGCTGAGAATAAAGGGGAAGATTCACTACTAATGTGATCTGTCAGCTGTATTTCTCAGTTCTCCATCTGTACATCTACAGTGCATCACACCTTAATTTCCTCCTCTTTCATATGGAAATGCTCAAGAGAAGAATATGTTTTTGACTATTGAGAACAATAACTCTATTAATCAACTATTTGAAAAAAGCAACCAAACAAACAAACCCCCCCCCAAAACAATGACCAAAGCAGATTTCTGAGTATCAGTCCTGTTAAATCAAGAATGATGTCCCTGAAGACCAGGTTGAATTTCCTACTTGTAAACATTAGGTATATCAATACAGTGTGCTCAAAAGCACTTATTGATGCTAGAGAGGACTTGATTGTGTGCTTGATATGAAGTCTGATAAGTCAAAAGCCTTCTCACTTTTGATAGACTCAAACCTTCTTTTGGACTTTGTTCTCTTTTGAAATTTGTTATTTCAGTTTACCAAAGAAGTATGTAGCTGCTGAAATGCCCATGCTTCTATAGTTTGTAGTAAGACCTGGGAATTTGATTGTGGAAAAAAGGGGCTTTAAAAATATTTTTTTAAAAAAATTAATCATCTGATTATGTAAATTTTTTAAAAATTTAAATCAACACTTGTTACAAATAGTAATGGTAGGACATTTCATGATCAAATGCATATTTCCTGGCATAGGAATTTTCAATGCTTTCATTATTGTGAGTAGCTCAGGGGAGGAAAAAAAGAAAGCCAAGAAACTCCCTGTAAACAAAATAACTTAAACACTAGGATTCTGGTTTTAGCCTCTCTCTCTTTTTGTTAAAAACAAAAATAAACCTCTCCAGATGCCCTAAATCTGAATTATTTTACACCTTTTTACCTGATCAGTCTAGACAGATGCAAAAGCATGTTCTTGCACGCTTTCTGTCCAGAATTTTTAAACAAAGATCTGACTCTGACACCTCTCAACTCCTTAGTGATAATATTCACATTTAGATGTGGTTACAGGTTGTAAAAGCAAAATCCAAGGCAGAGATTCACATTCTTCACTACCTCTCATATGGTTTGTTTGTTGCTTGTGTCTGTTGCCTGTTGAATCTTATGTAAAACAGATGATAGTCTTGGTAAATACAGATAGATATAGGACTAATAAATGTACTGAAAGTGCTGTTCTCAGTATTAAGTGGAGAGGTGACAATAATGTATTGAGTTTCTAACCACCGCAGAAACCTAGCTTGATTTTAAACTTTTTCAAAAGCTAATGTTCATTTACTGTAGAGGTTTCATGATGGAATTTCTGAGATACAAACTTGCATATGTCCTTATGCTTTGGGACTGAGAGCTGTCTTTTCATGCAGAAAAAGAAAAAAAAATCATTATGTTCTCATGGGTACAGATGAATTTTGATGATGATTTTTTTCTACAACGAGCCAAAAAGCACCCTGAAATATTTAACAATTAACTTGCAACATTTCCCAGCAGCATCATTCCTTGATGCTCAAAATAAATTTCTAATTTAAAGAAATGAGAAATAGGTATATCAATAGAGGCATTCTCTGGTACTCACGAGATCTCGTTCTCAACCTTTCAGGTTTTTATTTGACTTCCTAATACATATGAGGTCAACAGCTGTATCTTTTACATAAAAGTTTTCATTCAGCTTTTAAATGGCAAGCAATTGTAAGAGAGAGGGTTATAGACCAAGGTCTTGGTTTCATATTATTTATGTTCTAATTAATTTACCAGACTGATTCTACCCCCCATCCCCCACCCCCTTTTGGGTACTAAGTGTTGATCTTTAATAGTTATCATGTTCCTAGCGTTAATGGCTTTTATTTCTTTGGAAAGGTCATTCTTGATGTAATGTCACTGCTAACACAAGGGAGTCTGTAAGCTTTAGAGATTTTGCTTTATTGTGATGTGCTCAGAAATGTTCAACTACTTGCTGTCTTTCCCCTGGGGCACACTTTCTCTAAACTCAGATGAGTTAGTACAAGTTCTTTTAAATTTTTGACTCTGTTCTTGCAATTCATTAAAAAAACTCCTCAAGTAGTAGCTGGCACTGCCATAAAGACCTGCATCTTTTTAATCCTGCTCTGTTTCTTTCTGGATTATTGTAGGAGCTTGAAAGTTACTGTTTATTGTAAATGAATGCAGTCCCTAAACTATCTACTGGGATAAAAACTAGCATATGGCTTTTTATTTCCTGGAACTAGTAAATAAGACAAGCAGAAATAGTACTGCATGCTACTATATATCACTTGTGTGGTGTTGATCTGGTTTTCAAAGACTGTATAAACCTTGTTCTCTTTTTCCTTAGTGGTGATTTTCATTATTCCCTCTTATAACACTTGAAACCACTGGGCAGTTTCAGTTCTACTTGTAGGCTGAGCTGTGTTGAGTTCACAGGAGTTTCATGGAAACATCACTGTGTATGTGTTTAATGCTCAAAGCCATTCTTGGTCTCTGAAAAATTGGTTTCAGCAAGCTCATTTTCAGTTTTAGCTTACAAGCACAAGAGACAGATGTTCAGTGTTACACTAAGTTCAGTTTTGTGGTGCAGTAATAATTGCTGTGTACTATAACTTTGTGGAATATAAATAAAATGATAGGTGGAAGGTTGCACTTTTTTTGATAATGATCACACTGCTGGGAAATTAAACATGTATCATATTCCTTATAGTTTCCAGCCATCCTATCAAAAGAACCCACTATCTGCTCTAAGAAATATGATTTTAATTTTTTTCTCTATTGGCTTTTGCCACATCAGAGTTTTTCTGTGTGGAATAATGACTTTGCCCCATGCAACTACATATGAAAGGTTATAAATATGTTTAAGCAATTCTTTATTTCTTTCTAAACCAGAGATCTATATTTTCATTCATCTAAGTGTTTCATGAAGTCATTACTGCTGGAAAATAGGATCAACCTGTTTGTTTCATTAGGTGATAAATAACTAAAATGTTTGGTATAAGCAGATTTTTCTACAGGTTATTGTAATGCAGTTTAGGATTTGGTAATTCCATACCTTGCAGTATAACCAGTTCAGAACTCTGACTTTCAATGTTTCTTCTTTATGCCTCTTTCGCTGGTGCAGGAGTGCTATTGAATGGCTCATTTGCATTATTCTGTGCCCTGTAAAATGAATTTATTATGCAGCTTCTCTAAATAGGCTAACCAGTTGTAATCTCATTCCAGTAGTGTATGGGATTCAGCAAAATGATTACTTTTTTCATAATGCCTAAAAATAAATGAAAAAAAAATAACCTTGGAGTCCAACCTGTCCTTTGTCTGAGGAGTTTTATTTGTTAAATAGTGTTATGAATCATAACGGGTAGGTATTTAGTTGTGAAATAGTTGAGTGATTTAAAATATTACTTTAAGCAGAAGTAACACAGGCCTCAGTTATTAATCATTAAAATACTGTTGTGAAAAGCAGGTCAACAGAGGTGATTCTCCTCCTCTACTCTGCTTTCATGAGACCCCCCTACAGCACTGGTTCAGCTCTGGGGCCTGCAGCATAAGAAGGACCTGGACCTGCTGGAGAGAGTCCAGAGGAGGCGATGAAGATGATTGGGGCTGGAACTCGGCGTTTGACACTGTCCCACATGACATCCT
>NW_009721056.1:0-44450 GCF_000703405.1 Apaloderma vittatum
TCCCTTCCAATCCCTAGCATACTGTGTTACTATGAAATGGAAGTTGGAAAATATCTAAACACATAAATGCTAAGAAAAGTTGCAGGGTAAAAAACTGCATTTTTGCTGTGTATTGGGAGTGTTATCTCCTTCAGGTCTGAATAAGCTCTTTAAACAATTGTGCACCAGTGGTTGATGTATGGTGTTTTATAAGTGGCAGCACTTGCAGCATTTGTTTTATTAGTAGCTTAGCTGAGAGCTGCCTTCATCAATTTGAGCTAAGTGAAGTTCAAGAGGTTCTTGGCCTCCCCTTTGTTTTTAGGTTTTCATACACTGAGTTGTGCCAGTAGAATAGTCTCAGGCCACATTATAATACATTGGTAAAATGATTCACCTTTCTTTTTGGTGAATTAAAACTGTGGGAATTGAAAAATAAATTCGTCAAATCTTGAAGTATTCCAATGTTTCTGACACTCTGTGTTATATGTATAGTTATCAATTATTGCATGTTAGACCAGGTGTAAATACTTACTAATATTCTTAAGTAACAGTCTACATCTGAATAGTATATTTTCTTCTATTTTTCTGCTTATTTTAATTAATAATTGTAGAGCTTTAATACAAGACTAATTCATGTGGTTGTAAAAAGGTTTTTAAAACATTATCAAAGTAACAGAAAATATAAATGAAGCTGACTTTGTAAGTGAAATCAAAGCTTAAGTAAATAAAATCATGAATAGCTGAGAATGCAAATATGTCCAACAATATAATTTCGTATTTTGCTAACTTCACTACAAGTTGTGCTTCCAGGAAAGTTGTCTAAACTGATTTTCTTGTTGCAGAAGGTATAAGAAACAAGTATGTATTCATTAAATTGTTATTTTTATTAGGTACTCGTACCCATTTTTTGGCAGTGCAGCTCCTATTATGACAAGCCCACCTGTAGAAGTCAGAAAGAACATGGAAGTCTTTCTTCCACAGTCCTACTGTGCCTTTGACTTTGCAACTATACCTCATCAGCTTCAAGATACATTCCATAGGTGATAACTTGCATTGTTTTGGTCTTAATTACACTGACTTTAATTTTTATTGTAAATACAGTCACAAGTTGAGATTCTTTACTTAAGATCATCAGTTTGAGAGTTTAGTAAGTATCTGAAGTGATAATGCTAACAAATTTGTAATACACTGCTCTTCTGTCTTTCTTCTGAGACTTATGTTTGAATCAGGGACTCTAAAATTCTTGCTTGTATCTCTTGAGTACTTAAGCAGGGATTGTTGCTTACAGAAGCAAGTGCTGTTGCTGTAAGTTGTTAAGGTTGGTAGCATAGTTTTAACAAAGCATTACATCACATGAAGTAGGTAAGTGCTGGGGTTTTATTTAAATGTATAATGACTGTCCAATATCTTTTGGAAACATAACCTACGAAGCTGAGTACAGTGAGGGCTGTGGTATAGTTTTCTCAGTAGTCCCACCAGCTTTTTGGTAATTGATTAAGATGTGGAATAAAGGACTATCAAAATAATTTTGAAGGAAGAAGTGAGTGGCAGTGACTGAAATTTATTTATAACTGTTTATCTAGTTCTATTAAGCTTATTCAGTCACTTTCACTGCAGCATTGTTCTTTCTAATAACTGGAGAAAGGAATGATAGTCTGACCCAAGTGAGTAAGTGATAGAGAAGATAGTCATCAGTCTCACTCCTCTCTGAGTGAGAGGCAGTAAACCTAGTTTATTGTTTGAGAGTTGTGACTATCACTGATTTGGAAAGTTAGTTTTAGAACCTGAGGTCCTTTCCTCAAATGAGTGGGAAAGATTCCTCAATTGTTTTGATGCCTGACATAAAATCACTTCTTTGTTTCAGATTACCTCTTCTGGTTGAATTGTGGCACAAGGATAAAACAGCTAAAGACTTACTTCTAGGAGTGGCAAGACTTCAGCTTTCCAGTGTTTTGGCTTCAGAAAAAACATGTTTCTTGGGTGGAAATGGTGAACAATGCTGGCGTCAGACTTGTAATGAAACAGTCAGTGTCACAGCAGCACAAGGGTAAAACTATTTTCAAAAATTACTCTGTAGCAAGTTTTGAAGATTTGTTTGTTTAGCATTTTCCTGAAGAAGGGCAAATGCTACCTGTCTACATTTTGAACAGACAAACAGGCTTCATAGTACTACAATACAGGGGCAGGAATAGGCATCTAAGAGGTTAAAAGTTAAGTTGCCACAGGTATATCGTGCAACCCCTCATTATTAGTACCAGGCGTTGTAATAAACCTTCATATACATCATGATCTCGGGTAAACTTCACAGCTTAAATAATTGGAAGAGTGCTATTGGGCACTTTCATGAGTAAGTTAATTAACAATTACAAAAAGCTTCTGATATTCCAGGAAATAGTTAAGGCATTTAGCCCATAATAACTGACTTCAGTGAAAGTTAGAGGAGAACACACATATCCGTGGAGTGGAGAAGTTTCTTGTCTCACGATTACACCCTGTGATAGTAACAGTAATTTGAGCTTGTGTACATCAGAAGGAGCAGTGCTATTAGTCAATATTCTGTCTGAAGATATGTTTGTTTACATAGGAGTGATGTGCTGTGTTATATATGTGAAGAAACTTAGTTATTCCTTGTTGAGGATGTGAACTGTACTAGTAATCAATATCTAGACCCTTGTCATTTCTGTGTGGTAGTGGAACTGGATTATTCCTTTAGAAATAAATGTAATGGCTATTAACACTGAGGTTGGTTTAAAACCTCTTATCCTACAGATAATTAAAACATGCTATATTTGACACTTAGAACAAAGACTGATGTTCCCCCCCTTCCAAAATTGATAGAAAATTGGTCTATGCTTTGTTTAAACTTTTTTATGTGTGAAAGCCAGCATAGCTGATTCTGTGGAGAGTTATCTTATGATCTCACTGTACATGAAGGTTCACACTTTAACCACAGATTTTTTAAAATGTGGTCTGGTTTTACATGACACCTAATGACCACTAGATGGCATTCGCAAAACAAAATCAGGTGTCTGCGTTTTGCTGTACCAGTACTTTCTAGTTTTGGTCTTGTTGGTGTAACACTGATATGTTAAAACTGACTTTATTCCAGTTTGAGGTCCACTACCTTGAATCTTGTTTTTTAATCAATGACTGATATAAACTTGTAAGAGTTTAATCCAGTAATTTATGTGAAGTACAAATGTTTGAGTTTTTTTCCCCATGCAAAGAACTGTGTAGAAGACTGCGCCTTTGTAAAAAAAAAAGTTTAGTATTGTCTATTTATATTTGTTAGAAAATAATTTCTGTGAAAACAACAGTCATGGCTAATTCCTGCAGCCTATTGTTCCTTAATTCTACAGCTTCCAGGCTTCAAGTGATTGTGTAATTGCCTTTGCATCACTAGGTACTTAAAACTGAAATGGTATTTTTTTCTGGCAAAGTACAGGTGTACGCTGAAGTGTACATGCATGTTAGATTAGTGATAACTGCACATAGTTTGTGCATCTTCCTTCTTAATATCTTTCTGTTCAGAAAATTACCTTTGTTTACTAAGTTTTGTCTATCATAGAATCATAGAAAGGTAGAGATTGGAAGGGACATCGAGAGATCATTTAGTCCACGCCCCCTATGATTAAATTTGAGACAACTGGACACAAACTATTGTTCTTAAGCAAAAACTGCAAACAGTCTCAAATTAGTTGATTGAAATATGTTACCTAGATGTATTTTTACTGTACAAGACCAGGTAGATATTTAATGTGTAAGTGAGTTTAAAGTTACCAGTTCTCTGTGCTGAAGTTTCCAGAAATGTGGGTTTTTTAGTAATCCAAGGATAACTTACCACATGTGATATCTGAAGTGACTTAATATACTCTGGATAACTAGAAAGTTACTTTTAACATTTTAAAAAGAAAGACTTCTGAAATGTATTGAGTATCTTAGAACAAAGTCAACAGCAATACCTGTATTCAACATGTACATTTCTTAGAAAGATTTAACACTGCAGGTACGGTTTTGGTTCATTATCTTTTTATGGGTTTGTGTTGATTTGTAGTAAGCTCTTAGTTAAATAAGTTCGCAATGACAGGTTATCTGTTGAAGTTGGTAAGTTTGCTGTTGGTATATAAATCAGTCCCTGAATTAAAACAATATATGTAGGAGACCATGTTTGGTCTCTCATGTAGGCAACTATTGAGAGTCTGATCTTACACAGAACATTTTAGCACTCAGCTTTTTGGGTTTTGTGTTGCAATTAACTTCCTGTAATTTTGAGACAGTTTTCATTGAAATAACATTCTAATGCTGTTTATAGGCCAGGCAACAGAATAGCAGAGCTTTCATATGCTCTCACTTTGGAAGACTACGGGCTGGTGAAAATGCAAGAAGTTCTGGTGTCGGATTCCTCTCAAGTAAGTTTTATATAAAACTGATCTTTTTCTCTTGAGCATGTCTCTGAAAAGTTGGGTTACTGGTTAAAAATCGCATTTCTGTATCAGTGTGTAGGTGCTGGTCAGCAACGGCATGCCCCTCACACTCAGCCTCATGCCCCAGGAAACAACCCAGAACCTCGGGAAACTCTTGAATACAAAGCAGCACTGGAGTTAGAAATGTGGAAGGAAATGCAAGAGGACATTTTTGAAAATCAGGTTTTTACTTTTTCTGTTCATTTCTTCAACTACATGACTTTCAGATAAACTAGTACAGTCGGTGACAGGGATATTTACACTGCATTCTTAACTGTTGCTGCTATTTCAAATAATTAAATTTTTCTCATATAGAATATTTTATATCAGATGTATGTAAATATGTATAGAATATATTCTGTAATCTTAAAGAAGAAGGTTAATTCTTTTTTGTTAGGTGACTGAAGTAGGTGCTAGGTAGTAAAATGCAGAATAACCCCTTCATAATTTTCGCTTTTTCAAGTACGGTAGATAACAATTCAAATTATTGGTATTAAATATTCATAGAATCACAGGATGGCCTAGGCTGGAAGGGACCTTAGAGATCATCTAGTCCAACCTCCCTGTCACGGGCAGGGACGCCTCTCAACTAGATCAGGCTACTCAAGGCACCGTCCAATCTGGCCTTGAACACCTCCAGGGAGGGGGCAGCCACAACATCTCTGGGCAATTTATTCCAAAGTCTTGTCACCCTTGTAGCAAAGAACTTCTTCCTCAAATCTAATCTGCATCTATTCTCCTTCAACTTAAACCCATTTCCCCTTGTCCTATCAGTGGACACTCTTGTAAAGATTCCCTCTGCAGCCTTCCTGTAGGTTCCCTTCAGGTATTGGACGGCAGCTGTTAGGTCCCCTCAAAGTCTTCTCTTTTCAAGACTGAAGAGCCTCAGCTCCTGCAGCCTGTCCTCGTAGCAGAGGTGCTCCAGCCCCTGTTAGCACTGCATTTTTTATTCTCCGTCAAAATCTATTCCTGTATTTCTACCCTGAAGTCATTCTAGGTGTTCTTAGTCACGTGCTGCTTTTTGAAAAATACTGAGAATCTCATCTCCGTTTATTAGTATGTTTTTATTAAACTGCATTTTGCACTTAAGGATGAGAAATGTTTTTTACTGTCAGAATCATATCTTGTTATTTAAGTCAATGTACAAAACCTAGTTTTTAATTCATTTGCTTCAAGGCTTAGTTCTGCTGGCACTTCCTCTTCTTTGAAGTTATGTGTCCAACAATTTTGATTTTTGTTTGCTGGTTTGGGATTTTTGTTCCTTTTTTTTCTTTTAAAAGCTTAAAAAGAAGGAAATGGCCCATATGCAAGCACTTGCAGAAGAATGGAAGAAAAGAGATAGAGAGAGAGAAGCATTAATGAAGAAAAAGGTAAGTAAACTTGTTCTTACGCTTGCTGAATGTCTTATTATAAGTATGATAACTAAAATTTGACAAGGTATTTTGTAATTACAATATAGAACCATTGGGCTGTGATTAGTTTTCACACCTACTAGTATGCATGCTTCTAGTCCAGAACAGTGCTAAAATTTAAAAGTAACCCTTGATTGTAGAATGCTTGTTAGAAATCCTTTAGGTTAACTTGCCTTCTTTGGGGCCTTTTCAACTTTAATTGCCTTTCATGGCAATTGCATGGTCAAAAGCACTTAGAGCGCAGATGTGTGTAGTAGACTGTTACACTTTACTGTATTAGAAGGAAAGGCTTTTTGTAGTGCTTTCTTCATTAAGAGCTGGAGATCTACTTTATATGTAAATTTCCAAATAAAAACTGTCAATTTTTTTATACCATGGCATGAGTAATTTCTTCACATGCCTAAAACATTCTTATTGCAAGAAAATTTTTTTTGTTTTTCTTTTTTAGGTAGCAGAATATACTGTTTTGGAAGAACAACTTCAGAAAATCCTGAAAGACTTAGATAAGCGAGAACGACAGCTTTTAAGTGCTGAATCAGAGGTAGGAAGTATTTGGTCATTTTAAATAATGCAGTTATATTATCTATTTCTGAAGTTTGCTAGTCTCTCTGTATGAGAACTATTTTGACCTGTTTATAAAAGCTAAAATAACCACATTCATACTGATACATAGAGGAGCACTGTTGATTTAAGCCAGGTTCTGTTACAACTACACTTTTTTTACTGAAATGGAAATTCAATGAACTTGTAAATGGGTTGCTAGAATTACAGAACTGTAAATTCTCTGTTCCTGACCACTAGTGTCAGTGGAGATGTTTGTATAACATTAGCATATCTCAGTTTTAAGTTTAATCCTATGAGGTGAGGATTGTACATGTGTACAAGAGTGCCATATTTCAAACAGCAGTTGCTAGATGAACCATTGAAATATGAGAAGGTGACAAGATGAGCTGGGAGAAATTGCAGTTGTCCAGACTTATTATCCAGCAATTTGATAAAGTTCCTATTTCAATCTTTTTTTTTTTTTAGTAGTAAGAGGACCAAAGAAGATCTGGAAGAAACCAGTGGCTACCACTGTTTCTAGATTCCACTGAACACCCTAAAGTTGAGGAAATGAGGTGTGAGTCTTCAGGGAAGCTAGTTTGATGAAAATAGAAAGAAGGAAAGGAATTAAACCACCGATTTCTGTAGTTTAGAACAAACTCACAGTTGTATAGGTATACTGCTGTGATGATTTAGCGGCCCAACAAACTCTTTCCTCCTGTAGCTCAGGTTTAATCAATCCCTCCTAAGCTTGTGAACAAAGTTAAGGAAGCTCTCAAGCAACTGACTGGTAAACCTGTGTGCTTTTTTATACTTGGGCTATCTGTATTCCTTGAGATGAAACTTGATGTAAATACTATCTGATTTTTACCTTTAACATCTATGCAAAAAATCTGATGATTAATTTGGCCAAGTGCATGTTAGCCTGAGTAAAAGTATTTATTTTGAATCTCTTAAAGTTTGTCTCAAACTTGCTCTAAATTTAGTGAAGTTCTGACCTGAGGATTTAGAAATAATAAAAATCAGTAGATTCCAAAAGTGGCTAGACATAGTGATGTAAAGTTCACTTAGCAATTACACCGTTTGAGAAATGGCCTCTATTCAGCTAGCTTCTATTCACCTAGCAATTTCTGGGCCAGTAACATCTCTCTAGAAAGTTCAGACGTGTCAAGGACTGTTTTCCTGTTTAGCTCAGTGAGAAATTCTCTCAATGTCTTCAGCCTGAGGAGCACAGTCTTACTTTTCTAAAAGCATCTTGACTGTGGCTATGACTTAACTGTTTCTGCAGAGAAGGGATATATTCAGCTTTTTTGTTTGCAGTAGAAAAGTGGGTGTAAAATTTGCTGTAAAAAGTACAGTAAAGATAGATATACTCTTGCCTGACTATTTTAAAAATGAGACTATTTAAACTAAATATAGTAATTTGCAGGTCATTAGTTAAACTGAAGGCCAATAGAAGAGTATGTAGCAAACATAGATAATGGAATTTCTATGATTTAATATCCAAAATGGATAACAATGTATTCTGTCATAAATAATAATAACAGTTGTACAAAAGGCTTGTAAAGATTTGCACCTATGGATTAATATGAATGTCTTGCTTTTAAGCTTCAAAGAGTAAAGAAGGAGTTGCAAGCAGAGCATGAACAAAACCTGCAGGAGCTGCAGGATTCTGTGCGGAGAGCCAGAGAAGAATGTACACGTCAGGTCGAACTAGAAAGGTCGAAAATCAAACAGCTGGAAGAAGACAGGCTACGCATGCAGCAGCAGGTAATTACACTTAAATTTTATGCCTCAACCGCTTGCTTATTGAATTAACATTTCATACAGTAAGTATTAAGTTGAGCAGTGATTTTGAAGCACTTGCATTCTGGCAGCTTTATAATAAACAACCTCTATTGATCAGTGAGCTACATGTTGAGATCTGTCTCTGTCAGCCTTGCTCAGTAGTAGGGTCAGTTAGCAATGCAGTGGTTGTAGATTTGGCTTAGTTTTTACAGCACTGAAAATCACAAAGTGCAATTACAAACATACATTCTATGTAGAACCTGGAGAGCAGTATAAATTTCAGTAACTTGTTAGCAAATAATAGCTATCACAACATCTAGGTAGTTTAACTATGCAGTTTAACTCTTACATTGCATAAGAGTATTGCTGTTATCCTTTTTGGGGAGGGGAAGGATTGTCTTATTATCTAGGCATATCAAGGATAACAGGGTCATTAGGAGCACTCAGCATGGCTTTTCCAAGGGGAAGTCCTGCTTGACAACCTGATAGCCTTTTATGAAGATGTAACCAGGTGGATGGATGGTGGCCGTGCAGTGGACATGGCTTATCTGGATTTCAGTAAAGAATTTGACACTGTCTCCCACAGCATCCTCCTAACTAGACTGAGGAAGTGTGAGCTGGATGACCAAGTGGTGAGGTGGATTGTGAACTGGTTGAATGAAAGAAGTCAGAGGGTTGTGGTCTAGCTGGAGGAAGAGTCTACCTCAAGGGCTGTATCTAGTGGGGTCCCTCAGGGGTTGGTACTGGGACCAGGACTATTCAATATGTTCATCAAGGACCTGCGTCAGGGATTAGAGAGCACTCTCGGCAAGTTTGCTGATGACACAAAACTGGAAGGAGTGGTTGACACACCACAAGGCTGTGCTGCCATTCAGAGAGACCTGGACAGGCTGGAGAGTTGGATGGGGGGGAATTTTATGAAACACAACAACGGCAAATGTAGAGTCTTGCACCTGAGAAAGAACAACCCCAAGTACCAGTATAGGCTGGGGACTGACCTGCTGGAGAGCAGTGTGAGGAAGAGGGACCTGGGGGTTCTAGTGGACAGCAGGATGACCATGAGCCAGGAATGTGTCCCCCGTGGCCAAGAAGGCCAATGGCATCCTGGGGTGTATTAGAAGGGGAGTAGCTAGTAGGTCGAGAGAGGTCCTCCTGCCCCTCTACTCTGCCCTGGTGAGGCCACATCTGGAATATTGTGTCCAGTTCTGGGCCCCTCAGCTCAAGAGAGACAGGGAACTGCTGGAGAGAGTCCAGCACAGAGCCACAGAGATGATGAAGGGAGTGGAACATCTCCCTTATGAGGAAAGGCTGAAGGAGCTGGGTCTCCTTAGCTTGGAGAAGAAGAGGCTGAGGGTTGACGTCATGAATGTTCATAAATATGTCAAGGGGGAGTGTCAGGAGGATGGAGTCAGGTTCTTTTCAGTGATGTCCAATGACAGGACAAGGGGCAGTGGGTGCAAGCTAGAACATTGTAGGTTCCACAAAATCATTAGGAAAATCTTTTTCCCTGTGAGGGTGACAGAGCCCTGGCACAGGCTGCCCAGGGAGGTTGTGGAGTCTCTTTATCTGGAGATATTCAAAACCTGCCTGTATGTATTTCTTTGTGACCCACTGTAGGTGATTCTGCTTTGGCAGGGGGGTTGGACTAGTTGATCTTTCAAGGTCCCTTCTAACCCCTAACATTCTGTGATTCTGTGGTCTTCTGTTCTTAAAGCAGTACTTTAATTAAACTTGAGAACTTTTGGACCATATTCTTTTGTCATGCAAGTTAGCTTTTGCACTAAAAAGGCTCGTCTAGCTATTTTTCTGGGCTACTAGAGCATACTGTAGAATTTTAAAAGTTAGTACTAGCTTTTTTGAGTATTTACAATATTAGACAATTAATTTGTTAAAGGATTGAAGCTGAGTAATGTGTGGTTTTCAAAGTACCTAGTTTATGTAGATAAATTACTTGCTTTGGTGCTTTTCATTCCAGATCTGTGATAGTGACAATCCTACACTAGCTTTGACTAATTGAAGAACTGTATCAGCCAAAGGCATATTTTTGTGTTAGGAAGAGTTTTGCTGGAGTTTTGTGGGTTGTTGTGTGTTTTTTTTTTTAGTTTAATATTGAATGCTGCTATTAACCTACTTCTTTTCATATCAGCATGTGTTAACTACAGTACAGTGAACTTTTTCTATGTTAGCAGTATTTTCAGTATTCATAGAATGGCTTAGGTTGGGAGGGACCTTAGAGATCACCTAATCCAACCCTCCTGCCATGGGCAGGGATGCCCTTAACTAAACCAGGCTGCTCAAGACCTCACCTGGCTTGACCTTGGACACCTCCAGGGAGGGTACATCCGCGACCTCTCTGGGCAGTCTAGTCCAGAGTCTTGCCACCCTTGTACTGAAGAATTTTTTCCTAAGATCCAATCTAAGCCTATTCTTCAATTTAAACCCATTTCCCCTTGTCCTGTCACTGGACACTCTTGTAAAAAGTCCCTCCCCAGACGTCCTGTAGGTTCCCTTCAGGTATTGGAAGGCAGCTATAAGGTTTCCACCCTCAGAGTCTTCTTCTGTGAGAAAATACAACTTTGATAAGGTCAGCAATACCGCCAAGGATTACACATACCCTCAGTGAGAGGTGGTGTTTCATATTCACTAGTCATCAGTGAAAGTAACGTTCATGAGCTCATCTCATCTGTTCTAAAAAGCATTTCTATTTTTAGCATTGCAACATCCTGTATCAGTGAGTTCTAAAATTTAATTATGTGATATTTTAAAACTTCTTAATTTCAAGCTTATTACTTAATAATTATGAAGAATCCTTTAGTACCTGTGCTGCATACCCTACCTGAATGTTTAGATGGCTGTCATACTGTCTTTCTTCCAAAACCAAGTGCTGCTATGTTATGTCTTGCTTTATGTGAAGCCCGTTGCATTCAGCTAACCACTCTTTCTTTTTCTATGATGTTCCTCCTATTTTGAATCTCGTGCTTTAACATAGGGCAGTTGTTGCTATGTGTTCTGCATAAGACAAGGTCTTTTGTTTTGCTTTGCTGAGGGTGGATTTTTTTGCTTTGCAGTCTTACTGTAGGGTGGTTCTCTTTAAGGTGCACAAACAGAAAGTTCCTGTTGCTACCAGTTCTGATGGCCTTTTTTTTTTTTTTTTAAACTTTAGTGGTTGTGGAATTTATGTTTTGTTTTAGCTTTTAGCAAGGAGTTCTGGAGTGAAATGTCATAGTTCTGAGCAATATGTTTTGACTTATTCTTACCTTTTAAGGAAATGGGTCAATATGTGATTTTCACACTTCTGCAGGGTTCTTTCGGTGTTTAACTTGTTTGGAGGTATGCCTCACTATGTGGAAATGAAGGTCCTTGAAGCATGTGCCTTGAAGAACATCACTCTTCCCATATAATCAAGTTTATCTGTACAATTTGTGCAGTTTCCGAACTTCCCTGAAGTCTCTGAGAAATTAAATTTCTGAAAGTGTTTTCCAAATAAAACAAGAAATTAAACATCATTGTAGAAATTCTAAGGAGAGCTGGAATTTTTCATAGCTAAAGAAATTAGTTATTGTCTTTGTCATCAGCATAATGTCCACTTTGAAAAGAAATTGGTCAAAATGGAAAGGTGACAAACAATAATATCTTTTGTCAAATTGTCAAAGCTGCCTATTGCAGTTATATATGAAAAGTAACAGCAGTGAACTATATTTTTGTATGACTCCTGCAAAAGCATCTTTGCTTTCTTATGTCAAATCTGTAAGAATAATAAATGCAAAAAGTGAAATTTTGGAAAAAAGGTGACCCAGTTAGGACATCCAAAGAAATAAAATCTTGATGCACTAATAGAAGCTGTAGCCTCTGAAACAAAAATTAGTTCTCTGAAGCATTTTCAAACAGTATTCTGAGGTGTTGGATACAATTCATGGAAATACTTGCGCTACCTAGTTGGACATAAATATAAATGCAGCTTGAGTTCATATTTTGTTAATTTAATGCATCAATTTCATCAGGTGTATTAAGGTATTTTTAGCTGAAATATTTCACAGAAGAATATAAGCTACTCATAGAAAACATCTTGTGTCATATTAAAAATATTATTTTTATAAGGAGAAAAGCTGTTAAATGTTTGACTGGCTTAATTTCTTTGTGGCATAGTAATTGGTTATTGGTAGCATTTTTTAAAATACCTGTCTTAAGATGAAAAGCAAATCTCTCTGTTTATAAAATCTTCATGAAACTGTGGAAGTATACAATGAGGGCAGAGGTATGTAATAGTAAGTCATTAGTCACTGAAGTCTTTCCACTTCAGCCTTTCTTCTAAATCATTATTTTGCTGTACAAAATTTTCTCTTCCAGATGTTCCTAAACAAGTTGTGCTAGTGAAATTGAGTGATAAAACTTCATATATTATGTAGCACTGTTGTCTTTCTTTAAAAGATGTGTATAAATCTAAATTGCTTTGCTTTTCGTGTTTCTTCTGCAACTACTTTTAGAAATGTGAACAGCAATGTTTATAAACCTTGATCTTATGTATCTGAGGACAGTTTTCTGTTTCTTCTTTCCAATACTGAGCAAAGATCCTCTTTAGAATTTTTCATATTAAAACATTGCAGTATGCCATCATAAAGAAATCATTAATTAGACGAGTGTGGCTTTCAGGGTCTGTTTTGTATCAGATAATTGACAGTAAGATGTTTGTTGCAGGGATTAAGGAGTATTTCTAGTTTTGTAACCGGATTCTTTGTCTGCAAATGAGTTTTCTGCTAACTTGCATTGCACCTTGGTATTTTTTAATGTAGGTTTATGAAGCAGAAAATAAGCATAAAACTTTGGAAAAGGAGTTCCAGCAATACAAAGAGCAGCAAAGCAGCAAACCAGAAATCCAGCTACAATCAGAAATAAATCTTCTCACTTTAGAAAAGGTATCTTGGATTTTTCTAGTCTTCAAACTGCTACAATAGTCCATTCAATGATAAAGGGTGATAAAACGATTATTTTGTCCATTTTGGCTTACGTTTTCCAGCAATTTCTTCAGACTTTATGTATTCAGATGCACGTAATGCCAATTGTGGTCTTCTTTCTGTACACTAAGCAGTAGCGTTAGACCCTAAGGCAGGAAAAAAATTGACCTATGTATTTAAATTGCTGGCATCATGATTTATGCTGGGAACTCGAGTATTCTGTGTATAAAATTAAAAAAATAAAGATTTTCTTATGAGATTTGACTTAGAGGTGTGTTTCAGTGACAAGAATGTAGCACATATCTTCTATCAACTGCAGGTAAGAAAAAATACCCACACACCTTTTTAAAGAGAAGGTGTATCCATCAGTGTTTCTGTTAAATTAGTGTTTATAATCTTACTGTGGAAAAGAAAAAAGAGGAGGGGAGGCAGGGCTTTGCTAATTTGAGAATCTTAAATTTAAAGGTTACATCAGCAGATTTAGTGCTAAAGACTAATCTTTTTGTATAGACAGCTATCCAATAAAAGTAAGGTTATATTTTAAACAAGAAAATGTTCATATGCCATAATATTTATGTTACATAATATAACAGCTTTAGATGATGTTTTGTGTTAGACTACATAAACAGTTCCCTTAAACCAGACCCTTTGTGTATATATACGTCTTTCAATTATTGTTACTGCTGTTATTGCTTCAGCTGATATGATTTTAATTGCTTTTAGGTTGAACTTGAAAGAAAGTTAGAGTCAGCTACCAAGTCAAAGCTCCACTACAAACAACAGTGGACAAGGACTTTGAAAGAGGTCGCAAGGTTAAAACAGGTATGCAGGTTTTCTTCTGTCATAGGAGACAAACAAGTCAATGCTACTTTATAGTACTGTTAACTACTAGCAGTCTTCATTTTTTATTTTTTTTTTTACTCTGTCTATGCAACATTGAAGCTCTGGTCTATGCTTCTTACACAAATGCGAACAGCAAAACTGAGTTGATCTTGACATGAAACTTGGGGAAGGCCGAGGCTCACGTCTGCAAATAAAGGTGGCATAGCTAACAGCAGGCATGATTCAAAAAAGAAAAGTTTTACTGATATTGTTCTCAAAAATGCTCAGTCAGCACCTCCAGAGAAAATATTTTGTTCCTGTCCAGCCATCTTGGTCAGTTGCAATCCTAACTGTTCTGTATTTTATTTGTAAAATGAATCAAGTGTAAAGATGAGAAACAAATCTTGGGTTTTAGAAACAATGGTTTAAAGTTTGTTTGAATGCTGTGAAATGAAGTAAACATACAGAAGATTTAAACTGTAAGTGCAACTTTCTCCTGCTTTTGGAAATCCCAGTCTTGCACTAATGTTTTTTTACTGCATGCTTTTTTACTGCAGTGTTTTAACAGAGCCTGCCTGTGTGTGTGTGTGTGTACACACGTGAATTGAAAATACTCAAACTTACAAGAGTAGAAGCTTCATCTGCACTGAATCCATGTGCCTCTGTGTTTGTCATCGCCTGTCTTTCATGAATTAAAGTCAGCATTAGCTAAACAGAATACTCATGAATGGCAAGCATTTCCGTTGGCCTTGACAAACAGATTAGTGTATCATTAATTCCAGTTGCTGAACAAACTTTGACTTAGACATAAAGCCTCAGAAATCACATTTAGTGGAAGGTTTTTATTACTATGTTCAGGTATGCTTCCTGCTTGTGTTTTTCTTAAGAATTATAATTGACTTAATTCTTATTGCTATTCAGGTTTTGGAGAGTGAGAAGTGAAGCCTGCTCTCTCTTGATTGATAATTACCTATTTAAATGTGTATTTCTCTTTGAAGAGAGTGAAAGTGCTATTATTAACCGCTATTACTAATTAAAACTAGTCTTCATTTGTTGTTTTAAAATGAATCCTTTTGCCTAACGATAAAAGGAGACATGAATTCTTATTTCCACTTTCTGGAACATAGGTACTTGACAAAATGATAGAAGGAAGAGTATAACTCTTAACTCTCCAATTAAGATTTCTACAGCAGCCACAAAATGCTCAGGCTATTTTCTGTTACTGCTGTATTTAAAAAAAATACTGTAGAATATAGGATCATTGCTTGCTAGATTAATGCTAGTGTATATCACTATCAGGTTTTTATGATAAATTTCATCACTGTGGACCTGACAGTCTGAATTTAGGAACCTATGTAGATGGTTTCAGCTGGCTGTCTTGCTGAAAACATGAACCATAATATAAGTTGACATGTACAGTGAATTATGTTACCTAAACCTTCTATACTACAGGACAAACCATTTCAAAGTAGTTTCTTGTGATTTGTATGTTTCTGTGCTTCATATTATACTTAGCCTATTGATAAAGGAGTTAAGTGACTTTAAAGAGACGAATGAAAGTTGAAGCAGAGCTGATCAAAAACAATTTACTATGTTTTAAATATAAACTTGGAAACTGTTGCTTCAGGAATTCTAGATTTGCTTTAGTAAAGATGATTTGTGCAATTGTACATAGTTTGACCAATTTCTTGTTTAAATTGGATTAGTACCATGTTAATTTTGCATTGCCTCTGGTGAATAGCCACAGGACTGTAATCTGTGCCAGTAATTTGTCACACCAAAGCTCTCTAGAGGACTATACAAAACATTTGTGTAGTGAGGATTAGACGCTGAAAGCCATATCTTAGATTGTTAATAAATGTTAATGACAAAACCCAGCTGGTAAGTCTTGGAAATGAGATCTAATGCTTTGTGCCCATTGCCAAAAAAATGTTTAAACAGAGATTTCCATTACTCAAAGGTGACCTAGTACAGTCAATTTGTGAATTAAAGAAGCATAATCTACAGGCTAAGCATTTAGTAAAATGCTCTTATGGTTTGCAACTATAAAAGTCAGTGTTTCCTTAATTAAAAAGTTTCCTTTTACTTTGGAACTAGTTCTTAGCACACATCTGTGATGGCTTTATATTTAGCAGAATGAGATATGCAGCACATAACTTAGAGAAGTATGGGACTGCTAATAGAAAATACTCCAAAATTCTTCATGTCTAGTATTTCAAATGCAAAACACAGTGACAGTGGTAACAAAAAAAAAAGATCTAACGTACATGAGGACACATATGCATCATGCTTACCTATATTTAACAAAAACTTTAGTTGAATTTAAATACAGTTAGTAAATCTGAGTGAAAATAGACTTCAAGCTTTTCTTCCCACTTTGTTACTCACTGCATATTTGTGTTAGTACTTAATTTGTTATATACCTGTTCAGCTTTAGGAAGACAAGTTAGCTTCGTGTCTGTGCACCCAGGTAGATTTTATCATTTCCAGAGGTTTGAAGAACTCTTTCAGAGTTTAACTAGAAGATCTCAGTACTACACAAATGAGAGTTTTCATACATGTGGGCATTATTTCTGAGAGCAATCAAATCATTTATGCAAAATTATGTATATGCTTACGTACATCTTGGATGCTATACTCCATACCTGTCCAAGTACAAGAAGCTGTGTCAAAACAAAAATCAAAGCCAACAGAAGTGCCACTTTCAGCAGTTGGTAATCTGTATTATAATCTAGAAAATAAAAATCTCAAAATGTACACGCATATATTCTGGGAAAAGTATTTTTTTAAGAACTTTAATTTTTGTGCTCTACAGATCTGTTAAAACCAGCCTTGAAGCATTTGTTTAAGACAACATAGACTGTGTTGGCTGGCTGACTTCACTCTGTCTTGTCCAGTGTCTTGCTTATCCACTTGGTAATTAATTTGATTAATTTATAAGTAATTTAGCCAAGGATGGGATGTAAATCTTTGTTCAAAAAAAAAGTGCACATGCAAAAGAAAAAAACAGTTGAAGGTCCAAGTCTTGGTTAAAAACTGTGTCTTGAAACCATCCAGGCCCTCCTACTGACTTGTCAGCTCTGGGTTATTTTCAGAAAACTTTACTTGAGTTCCTTAGCTTCAGTCCTAAATTTTTCCCACAGACTTGCATGGTATGTATGAGTGGGGGAGTGAATAGTGGCTGCTATTTAGCCATTGTTTAGTCTAGTGTATGTATGTTTACATCTCCCTTTTGGATTTATAGGCAGCTATGGCAAAATAAAGATTGTGCTTCCTTGATTGAAGAGCCTCTTAACTAAAGCACCTGGCTGTGTACAAGGATTCTTTTATGATCTGATTATTACTGAAATTTTGAGGAGTTTTTCTTACTGGTTGATTTTTATTTAATACTGGTATTCATATAGTACCGTAGGTTTCAAAACATGATTGTAGTTTTGGCCATGTAAGCTCTTAAGACAGTATTTCATGTCTCAAGGGCTGCATTACAGCAATGCAAGCTAATGAGGAAAAAAGTATTAAAACATTGAAGTAAATGATCTGATAACTAGTATGCGATGTGGAATGGATTTGTTTATGGTAATATGGAATCTATGGAATAGATTTGTTTATGTAAGAGGAAGATGCCAAAATAGCAAATTAAAAAAATACTGTAAAATAGCAAATTAAAAAAATATTGTTAAATTTTACCAAGGGTGAAAAGGGAAGAAAATGAGTGAAAGGAAATACCATGACTAACAGTACTGCTGAGAAAGTAGTGGAGGAAAAGGTACCTAGGCCACCTATGAGTATATTGCAAAAATAATTTTCAGAGTTATTTGCATGTAATGTTCTTGATTCATCTGTGGCTGCCTCATTATGGGACAGTGGCTTATGATTATTAGGTGGTGATGCAAGAGTGAAGTTTCCAGGTGTTCTGAGTTTCTAGTGGGTCTTACCTTCTAGCCAAAAAGTTGCCTTTGCAGCTGGTGATTCTGGACTGTTCCCTTACCTGAAATTTAAAAATGCAAAATACTAAGTTTAAAATTTTTATAATTCTAATAGTTCTTACAGAGGCTTCAAACAGCCTGACTGTCTACAATAAGCAGTTGAGAATAAACCTGAAATGTTCCTTATTTCAGTATGTATTATAGGAGCGTATTCCCTCTGGAAATGTAAAGTATCTCAGAGTTTTGACTGACAGTTTTAGGTGTGACTACGTGTGTGTGTATATAAACTTTGGTGCACTGACATACTTAAAAATACTTTGTATTCAATTATAATTTAGTTTTTAGGTATACACAATTAAATGAAGATGTTAAAAGTGGGTTTGGAAATGCTACACTCTTCTGCATTAGTACTGTAAGTGCACAAAAGTGTTTGGGTTGTTTTTTCCATTTTGGAATATCTCACAGTAAATTCTGCTGTGCAATAGAGTCAGACTCCATGTCTGGTTTGGAAAAAAAAAACCAGTGCTTGTTGCCTGATGGATTATTAAACTGTGGTGGCAAAAAGTGGATTTAATACCTGGATGTCTGATAAAGTGGCACTGGTTTCATCACTGTGATGAATAAGAAGTCCTTCCTTTATCATTGTCACAAAAGACAGTCTTTTTATGGTCCCTCAACATATCATAACAAAATCGTATACAAATCAATTCAAAAATCATCATGCCTCATGTTTTATCAAACAACTATTGTAAATTTATTTGCCATCTTCTTGTACTGATGGATTATTAGGAAATGGGGTTCTGTTGCTCTACTGTGAATTGTGTACATAGAGCAAGTTTGCTGTTAATGCACCCTACAAACTGTTATGACAAACTTTTAAGGGAGTAAAAGACTAATGTTGGAACATTTGAAAATCACAAAGTCTGTAAGCTAAATTACACGCAGGCCATTTTAAATGAACCTGCAAAATTCATTCTCACTTGCTTTCATGTCCTTTTTACCAAGTTGGACTGTCTTAAACTGAATGCCAGGGATGTCTTGCCTCAGAAAGTGTTAATTTACATTTTTAAATATAATTTTTTGTACTTAAATGGCATTATTCAGGGTCATGGTATGGCATGCTACAAAAATTCTTAACTTTCACTGTTACAGGTGCCTTTTCTCTCACCTCTCCCAAACAGGGAAATGCCAAATATTTGTCGTGTTTACATCACAGTTATACTAGTAATTAAATTTCTAATTACATTTGCCTGAAAGGAAATCCTACCCAACATTAACTTGGAGAAAAAATGTACTGCTAAGGGTTCTTCTCTATGGCGAAAAGAAGAATTTACCATTCTCTTTATATGCACACTTACTTCCCTGTGAATCTAGGGATATTATTCTGAGCAACGAGCATGCTCATTAGTGACAGTGTTGGGTTTTTTAACGTTCTTTTTCATAGACTTTTCTCCCAGAGAGAGTTGTCAAAAAGAACAGGAACTGAACAAAGGATTCTTTAGGAAGGTCTTGATTTTCTTATATCTCTACATGGCTTTTGCATCATTATCTTTCGTTGTTTTCTTGGTTTTATTCAAGATAATTAAATATGTTTCTTAATTAAAAAAAATATATTGTTGAGAAACTTAACTAGTTTAGCGAGGGAGTAAAGGACCAAGGTATTAAAGGAGGAGTTCCCTTTTGACCAATAGGAAAGTATTAGGAGTATTGTCTTCTTCCTGGTCCAATTGAGCTTTGGACTTTGTTCTATTAACCTTCAATGTGTACTTTTATCTAATGTATACTTTTCCTTTGAGTTTAAAATGCCTTTTTTTGCCATCAGATTCCCATTCTGAGCATGTTACTGAACAGCAGAAACCTCTGGATCATTGAACTTTTCTGCCTCAAGTAGTAGTGTATCAACTTGTCATGAAACTTGTAGTCCCACAGTTCTTTCCCCAGAAGCTGCAACTGTTAGAACACTTTCAAAATTGTTCCATATAGATCGGAGTAATATATGCCACAAACTGAAGGACTGGATTAGGAGACTTACATTCTGTGTGGGTACAGCTCTTTGAGGATTTGTATGTGTTACCTGTCTTGTAAGAATCAGTTTCATTAGTGGGCAGTGATGTCTTTTTCTACTGGTGTGTTGAAGTCTTCCTGTGCTAGCAATAAGTGCTACTCGGTTTTGTTTTTTTTTTTTTTCCCAACATTCTGTTTTCCAAAATAACTGCAAAAAAATTCTCTGTGTGGCTGATATACACAAATTCGACTGTTATATCAGAAACCCGGTTTCCCCATGGCAGTAGTCCTAGTTTAAAATGGGACAATCAAAGCCTGAAGAAAATGAATTGCAGAACAAGGAGGTTTTTCTTCCAAAAATCTTTTCCTTACCATCTGCAACAATGCATGGGACTGAAGCTAATTATATGTACAAACTAGCATAGATAGAAAGGCTAGAAGAAGAGATAGCAGCAGTTAGAAGCCCTCTCTTGTGCAAAAGATTTAGATTTTTTTTTTTTTGGTCATCTTCTAAGGGCAAGATGTCAGACTTACACTCCACAGTAATGAGGGGTTTCTTTCTACAGAAGAGGCAGTTTTCTTGTAAATTACATTTTTATATAAGTTTATTGTGTGGCCACCAAGATTCTTACACTGTTAGGTAATGTCAACAGAAAAAAATAGTTTGTAGTAGACTAATTTCAAAACCAGAGCTTGGATATGTGGGTTGTACTGTATCTACTACAGGGATACATACGTAGCAAGTTTCTTTAGACTTCTCTAATCGGGGAAAGTTGCTAGTCATCAGACTGAATTGCTAAATACTATATTTGTGGGGACTGACAAGTAGGAATTTCTAGATTTGTTCTGCATGTTCCTGAGGCTAAATAGAACTGTAAAAAGAAGATTTAACATACTTGAAATTTGAGGTGTTATGCTTGCCTTAAGATATGAATCTCAACCTTTTTTACTTTTTTTTTATCCTGGAACACAGCAATATTTTTAACTTCATTTTGAAAAGATTTTAACTTGGGACATCAAATGAGAATACAAAGAATAGTGATGGTCTCTGAAAGAAGTAAATACTTTCCTGTCCTCATGTTTCTAGATTTTGGGTAGTTGATATCATATTTGCAGTCTGCATATCTATATGTACTAAAACTTAAGTCATGTTGTACCCGAGACGAGATCGTGCCCAGTATTTTATCTTACTGTCTGTATTTAGGAAAGCAAATGACTCTAGTTAAGTACAACTATCAAAATAGTTGAGAATTCCATTCTTCCTCGTAGCCTTTTGTATACTTGAAATTTGACGTTAACGTCTGGGTGTTGTTGCCTACCCAGATATTTTGAAATTGGAGAATACCATTGTGATACTGGCTGGGATTTAAAAAACAACCAACAACCAACACAACACCCTTTGTCTTTTCTTTGTTAAATACTTCAACAGTAATGCTTTATCTGAAGCATGTTTTAAAATCCAAATGTCTATCTTAATTTAAAACATTCTGTGATTTAAGAAGCTCTTCACATGTTTGAATTCATTTCTACTGTTTTAATAAGTGGAATCAGGTCTCAGGTTGGAATTTACCTAGTTTTGACTTTCAGCAAGTACTTTTTCATTGGATGGATAAAAGTAAAATAGCCAACTGATGTGCATCTACTGCTGATCTCTGTATGGGCTAGGTTGTTATTTCACAACATGTAGAAAGCTGGCTTGGATATCTTTGAATATTCTCCCTCAGTTAAGTACACCGTAAGGCAGTGGTAGCATTTGGCTTATTGTGTTTAACAGGTATTAATGTATTCTTAATTTATCTGCCTCCTTTTCAAACTAATTCATATCTTTGTTCCTATAATATCCCACTCTTTTACATCCACTTTTCCCCACTGAATACAACAGCAAACTGTTTATTCCAAAATTACTTTCTCATTTATTCATGTATCAACGAGTAGATACTTGCCAAGTTCCACTGTCACCTTTCTGCTATTTCAATCCCGTCTTTGATCTTCTAAACCCTGAATCATCTGAGAGGACTTCCTTTGTGACAGCTCTAGGTTTATCTTCAGTTGTAGGTGTCTGCTTTGAGTGTGGTGGCTTGAGATTGGGCTTTTTCTAAGACTAGCTAGAAATGTGACTTTTATAAAGAGCTGGATTCATTATTCCTGTACATCCTGTTTAGTTTTTGTTTGAGTTATGATTTCAACTGATGTGGCCACTGTGGACGTAAGTCCTGCTGGTAGTTCCTGCATATTCCTAAGCCCTCTATTTAATGAAAGGATAAAATAAAAAATGGGGAAGTATTTATTTTTGTGGTGTCTACACCAATTTCAGTGACATATTACACCACTAGTTAGTCTTATAACTTTGAATTTCTGTAAGCACTCTTGAAAATTCTTGGATAAATATCAGCTGACTGTAGTGACCTGTTAATATTTGCTATATATGTATTTCTAGATTCCTGTTGTAAAACCTACTCCTGTATAAGACTGTTCTTCAAACCTGTCCTGCAAAAAAATAGGGTGCATTTTCCACGGCAGTGTTCCTCTGCAATGAACTCTTGATGGGGAAGGAAGGACTATGGCCTTATCTTCCACAAGTGCTTTCTTCTATGTTTCATTCATCTGTTAGCTGTAGACTCTTTGGCAGGGTTCCTGCTTCTGGTTTTATTGTTAGTATATATTCCTTTAACAATTATTCCTCGGGCTTTCTGGCCTGTTGCACTGCAGTTCTAACATTAAATTTGCCTGCCTGGTGTATTGGATTTAGTGTAAAACTAAAGTATTGTGTGCTAGTATTTCTTGTCAAGCCCTTTGCTATTGCGTTGCCTGTTCACGTTTAACAGTCGCTGTTTATACCACTTCCTGTGAAATTCAAATGTTCTTGTCACTTATTGATCATCCACAGGGAGTGCTTAAGATGCTGGGAATGGAGATTCAGGAAACTGGCAAGACTCTTCCAAATATTAGGTTGACTGCATAACGAATACACTCACACATATCAAACAATTACCTTTTTTAACCCCATAATAAATATAAAACTAATTGTGTTCATACAGTCAAATATTTTAGATTAAAGCCATGTCAAAATTACAAAAGTAACCTTGCACTTCACAATATGTCTAGATCCAGGATGTTTGTGTAACCTTCTGCCTTGCTTTGTAACCACAGGAAGAAATGCTATTTTACCTCAGATCTTCTGTCTCATTTGGAGTGCAAGACTGACTGTATTTTAATGCACAGGCTCATATGGAGAATGACTGGAAGGAAAACAAGTGGAGAGAGTACCACACTTCTTTTTAAGACACTTCAAATGTCACAAGTGGCAAAGGACTCAAACTCTAGTTTTGTTACCATGTCTGTATAGAGCTTTAAAAAATAGAACTAAGTGAACTTTTAAAATGGATTGATTAATTGGATTAAGTTCATGGAATAAGCTATTTAAGGTTTTGCATAGAGCTAGACAAATGTAAAAGGAAACCTTAGGAATTTTGGATTTGAGTTTTATTTTTTTTTTAAGAAAAAATGGTTATTTCAAAAACTAGTTCTTGGTGCTTTGACCCTAGACATTGTGAGGCTGATGATCCAAGTTTCCTGCGTTACTTAGCATTTTTCTGGTTCTTATTTCTCATAAATAGACATAATTTAAAATACTGTATAGTGAAAGAATATCACTATGGTAAGCAGTTCCACAAGTATGCTTACCAGCTTAAGCCACAGTTGCAAAAGGATTTTTAACATTTTTGCTATTTTGTTAATGGAAATATTTGTGTGACTGAGATTCAGCTGATCTGCATTGGACAGGTTTACTGCAGGGAAGATGTTCTGTTTAACTCTTGCATTTCTAACACTACTGGAAACTTGTCGTGACTTTATTCCTTCATTCCTTGCTCACGTCACTATAATTAACACTTCTTCATGCAATCACATAATCAACTGAGTCATGTTTTCATCCTTCTCACACTAGCGTCAACAAGAAAATGCAATGGCTCACCTTAAAAAGCAGCAACAAGAGCTAGAGCACATGCGATTCCGCTATTTGGCAGCAGAAGAAAAAGAGCTGGAGAAAACAGATCGACAAGAGCTGGAGGATATCAAAAATGAACTGAACAGGTATAAAAGCAGTTGTAAGAATCCTTTTTTTTTCCTGTGTCTCTACCCCTTTTTTCCTGCCTCAAAATAGGAGAGGGTTCAGTTAAGACTGTAATTGTCTGTCCGTCTAGTCAGAAGAACAGAGATGAATGTCCCTTAGGTAAAGGTTGCACGTGCATAGAATGCAACAGTACCGCAGTATAGAAAAACCTGTGTTTAAGGCCACAGTACTGGTTTTTGTGTTATGACCATAGTTTTTATGTTATGATCATACATTTCTTCCGTTTTAAACCTTTAGTTCCAAGGATAACTGCTGCATTAAGCAAGGGGCACGTACTGTTCATATTTTGAATACATTTTGAATCTACCTAATGTTGTCCTCCAAAAACTGTGTGTGGTAGTTCTTTATATTGAACCCTTTTCAATATGAGTGCTATTGGCATTAACAGAACAAGAACCTTGGTAGCAACTGTTTTATAGTTACATATGCATATGGAATAGGTATTGTTAGAATTTAAGTATTATATTAACATTTACTTTATAGTTGTTTGCCTCAAGAGAAGATAATTTGTTACCTTTTATGAATTCTTTATTCTACAAAATACTTCAGTACAGAAATAACATACTTAATATGAAAATAATCAGAGTGGTTTTTAATACGACTCAACCTCTGATTCTTTCCATTTTGTCAATAATAGGCTAAAGCAACAGGAAGAAGAGAGAAAGCAATTGCAAGATACTAGAGATAATGCTGATAGAGTGGATAGTCTTCATTCTAGAAAATTAAATGAAAACATGGATGATTATCTCTCTCGTCTGATAGAAGAGAGGGATACCCTGTTGCGAACAGGGGTATATAATCATGAAGACCATATTGTAAGTGAACTTGATCGTCAAATCAGAGACGCTATTGCAAAAAGGAATATCCCGAAATAAAAACGTTGTGTAAAAACCAAAATATGAAGAATTAGTAGCTTTTATAAACCTGAACTACTTTTACAAATATGTAAGGTCATGCTTAATTTTGCACAACGCTTTTTGAAGTCAATGTAAATACTTACAACATGTGAAGTTTAAGCACAGTTGTAAGTTTTATGGGGACAGTGGCTGTGTTTTTAATGTTTTAATTGTTCTGTGTATATATCCGTAAATATGTTTATCTTGTGTACTTCTGAAATGTTTCTACCTCTTCTTTGTATCACTCTGGCTAGGTTTATTTTTAACACTAATTCTAGGATTCTTGGTCAATACTGTTGTAATTTTAATTTTCAAGAACGATATCTTTAGCTACAGTAGGAAGAAGTCATATCAGCTGTTTTCCCTTTCAGAACTCTTAATTCTGAACCAAAGAGCAGCACTGACCAAATGTCACATCTTTTGCTAAATCACAAGGTAATCCATTTTTCCTTTTCCAACTGCAGTTAACATAAACTAAGTTCTGTATTAAATAAAAGACAAGATTTTGAAGATGGGGAGGGAAACTCTCAAACCTTATGAACTAGGAACTGAATGAATTAGTAAGAAACTAGCCTAACTGTACAGGATGAAAATCCCTTTGTTGTCCTAACTGTTTTGCACATAGGACTGTAAGGGTCAATCCAGGAAGGTAGAGACCTAGTTCAGAAATATACTTGCATTCTTACATCCATCTCTTGTGAGGAAAGATACTTGAAGCACTAATTCAGTGAATTTCTACACTGGAAGTTCTGAACACATATATAAGAGGGGTTTTTTTGAGTGAATATGTTTTCCTCGTGTGCTAACCACTCTGTGTTACTTAACATATATTTCAAAGCATGTTGTGTCATTACCACTTAAATTGTATATAAGATATTCTTTGATTTTTGGAAGTGTGACCAGGGCACAGTCCCAAAGTGTTAAATGCCGGAACAGATTCAATAGAAACATTAGTTTGTGCATAGTCACAGTTGAAAACATTTTTTGTTTCCAGCCTTCATTTTATTTCAGTAATTTAAAATCATTTGCGTGTATCTAGCTAACAATATTATTGAAAGAACAGTGTCTTGAGTTGAGCATTTTTTGTCTGTCCTGTAGGCACAAATGTTTCTCTATAGGAACATAAAGTACTGAAAACATTTTAAGATTAGTTACTTTTAGAATGAAGGACAAATGCAAAATTTTTTTTTTTTTTTTGACAAAGCTGGTGAACTTCTGTGGACATGATTGTGTATATGTGACCTTCCTGTTTTGTATTTAAAAATAAATAATTATATATCATATCTCACTTTGCCTCTGGGTTCATTTTTTTTTCTTGTTCCTACCGTGGGCATATCTCCTGTTAAATAAACTCTTTGTTTAGGCTCCTTAAAAAAGCTTTAAACAAGCTGTATAAACACAGAGATCATATTCTGTGAGGAATTATCTATACCAGACTTTGGAAGAAATGCTTTTGTAATACTTTGCACACTCTGTTGTATTTTTCAAATTAGTGTGCTTAAAGAGACCCCTCTATGCTAGCAAAGCAAATAACACTTTCATAAATGCAATACAAATTCATGAAAAGTAATTTTACAATTTTTGTCATGGCTTTGTCTTATCACTAATGCATGATTATATGGAATTATTCTAAGTGAATCATGGAGCTGCTGTCTTGACAGACTTGCTCACGCTGATCTTCAAATGCTTGCTCACTTGTAGTTTCTTCTTTGAACACTGGAGGGTGCCTTAGACTTAAAGATCATAAAGAGCAACAGACTAAATTTTCCTCACTGTTGTGGTTTTTTTTTTTAAAACTGATATTCTGTGACTTTCTGGTTGTATTACTTTTATTAAATAAAATTCACATTTTAAGTAAGTATTAGAGACTTTGTGTTTATTTTTTGACTATTCTTATAAACAAAAGTTTGTTTACTTTTTTGGGTTTTTGTGACTGCCTTCAGTGCTTGAGTTCATGAAATTGGCAAGTTCACTTTCGAAGTTAACTTCGCTTTCTGGTTTCTAATTGATGCTCTTCCATGACTTTTAAAGAAAATGGCAGTCATTGCTGTGGGATTGTCAGTGGTTTAAAAAGAAACTACTTGGGTGAGCTTTCTTGTAGATCAAAGTATTGAGTAAAACAAGAGGTAGAACGCATGTTTTAAAACATTTTGTCATTTAAAAGATCAATACTTACAAGGTGAGAAGCATGAATTTTGTGATTCTTAACATAGCTTTTGTGTTGTATACTTGTTCTTAATATTCATTATTTATATTAGAATGAGAAGATGAGTGCTACTTTAGGCTGAATGTTCCAATTTATTTTTTCCTAGCTCGATATTATTCTTTTTTAAAAAGAAGTATCTCTATATTGGGTACCATTTGTCTTTTATAATATCTCAAAATCATTTCAAAGGTTAAAGCTATTCAGGGAAAGACCAAATACCATTTTTAATGAGAAGTCTCTTAAAAAATTTATTTTACTCTCTCTTCATGGCAAAAGAAATGCCATTTGAAACAGATGCATAAGATAACAAGCTTATTTTAATGTACTCAGCATGAAAATACTGCTGGAAATGAAACCCATGTTTACAGGTTCAGTTCTGATTCTGTGTACACTAGAAAACAGAATGGGAAGAGGAGCAACAGCTAGGCCCCCCGTTGCGTTCCAGCAACCTCCTGCTGTTGTTTTTAGGGCACCCAGCTTTCACTAGGGAAGTTGATGGGATTATTTTAAAACAAGTACTCTTAGCAGTATGTTTCTGTGAACCCAAATGCCCATAAGAATTAGTAAATGGGGAGCGGGGGGTGGTAGTGGGGGCTGTTCTATGTCAGTTCCCTGCCAAATCAGTTCCAGCTTTCATCTGCCTTACGGTTCAGGCCCAGAACTTGCAGTTGTCTTTGGATAAGGAAACTCAGATTGTATCCTGTATATATTGAATCTAGTCTTAGAAAAGAAAAGTATTAGCCCATCTAAAGCCAAGGGCATTTAGAAACACTGTTGTTTTTTGTTTGGGGGTTTTTTTTTATAGTCTTCAGGCAGATGAATCCCCTCCTGTCTCTGTATGTGCTGATTATTCTTACAGTGGTGGGGTGTTGCTACTGCCGATCTTTCCTACCAATGAGTTGCCCCAGCTTGTCTAGGATAGTTTTCAAGGCAGCAGATCTGTATGTGATATGCTTATACACATTGATAGTGGAGCGTTAGCTGAGATTTTGAGAACTATCACAAAGAAATGGACTTCTTTTCCATGTTAATTGTTAGACTGTTTATCAGAAAAATTGTCTCTAAATTCATGTTTACTTAAGCAGTGGAATGCATTGTAAAAAAAGAGACAAATTATTTAAGATGGCAATGTTTTGCTTTGAATCTGGATTGTTTAAATATGTGCTTACATTACTGATCTTCCTAGTGTGTTGTTCTTCAGGGCGCAGCTATAGCCATTTCTATAATATTTTAGCAGTTATCCAACACTTTTAATACTAATACACTTTCAAAACCGCTGTTACAGAAAAGACGTGATGTTATGTCTGGCACTGAGCTTTCAAGTATTCAATCCGTAGTTCTCCCTCACTGCAGTTTAAATACTTCTCTCTTCCATTCACCGAGATAAACCTTAACACACAACTGAAGAAGGAAGTCCTTTATCATATCTTCTAAGTGCTACTGAGGCATTTGTACTAGTTATTACATATTTATGCAATTATTTATTTTGCTACTACTGTGCCTAAATGATCATGACCTGTGTCAAGACTTGGATAGGAAGCACTAGCCCCACTATTGTTAAAGACAGAACTGTAGAAAGGCGGCTGCATACTTAGATCTCATTTCATTTGTTTCTCCAGGGGGTTGTATTAGTAGTGTTTTCATTAGAAATGTTTTTACAGATGTCGGCTATCCAGATATGAAGTCTCTGTGGTGGAGAGCAGTCAGGAGTTTGGCATTCAGAACAGAAAGAAAAAAAAAGTCAACTTTGAGAGACTAATTTATAGAAAAATAATTTACTGACTTTCTGATGTATAAATGTACAGTAACCCCATGGTGGCTTTAATGCAGAGTAATTGAATTCTTGCAAGTACAGTTATTTTCTATTCTTAACTTGAAGAAACGCTACAGCCTGTCGTTCCCCATCACTGAAGACTAAAATAGTCCCCATTAATAATGCTTCTGGAAAAGTGACACCCACTGCTTTGTAGTCCAGTACTTCTTTTTTCCAACTGAAATACTTGTAGTAGTTTGACAGCATTTTAAACAATTTATGTATTACTACAAAAACTTTTGTTCTAACAATATACATAGAGAGTAGGTGATTATGGAAGTGTAGTGTTACTGAATGTTTGACCGAAGATTTTTGATGCTGTTACTGAGACATAATTGCATTTAGAAATTAACATGGCATCAAAATTCAGAGTAGATTTACTGGGACAAATGGAGTCTTGTAGAACAGT
Source organism: Apaloderma vittatum (assembly GCF_000703405.1). Classification (NCBI taxonomy): domain Eukaryota; kingdom Metazoa; phylum Chordata; class Aves; order Trogoniformes; family Trogonidae; genus Apaloderma; species Apaloderma vittatum. The sequence continues at coordinate 29,346 of NW_009721056.1, forward strand.
CCACAGCCTAATACTGCACAAAAGTTATTCTACATTGCTCATAGTTTTAACCGTACTATGAAAAAACTGTAGAAATTGTTGTCAGAGGACTATGATTTACTATGACTATCATAACTTGTTAAAAATACAAATGTAAATAGAAGAGCAAAGTTAAATCATTGGGGTCTGAGTTGAGCTGAAATTCTTGACTATGGCTCAGTTTCAGGGCTGAAAGGCACCATAAGCAATTTATTTGCTTTAAAGTTAGACACACGTGCGTGGAGTTTGAGTCCCATTCGTATGGGGCATAAAATTGATGTAATGCTTCTCACCCAGGTAAATAAGTCAGCTTAATAGTTTGTTCTTACAGCCATCACTTAAAGCCAACACTGCAGGTATGTTTTCATGAATATCAATGTGTATTTGGTTTAAACCAGAGAGCCTACCTGCTTCTCCAGAAACTGTTCAGGTGATAGAGGGTATGTTGTTTGAACTAGGTAACATTTTTGATGGTTGTATAGTAATAATAGTTTTTTACTGCAATTTCCTGAATGTGGATGCACATGATGTTTTTAATACACTACCTTATTGTTTTATCCTGAATTTTCTGATTGTAATCCAATTATTACAGTGAAGAAGTGCAGCTAATAACCAAAAATACAAGAAAAAATTAAGCAGAATGTCAAAAAGCAAGATCACACCACTACCACGCGGAATCGGTAGGCATATCTCTGTGAGAGGGCACTTACGTTTGTGAAAAAATGTGCACACCTCAGCAACATGCTTATGTGCCTCTACAGTGAGTAGGTAAACCTGTACCATCCTACTGCATCTTGCAGAACAGATAATTTTTTTTTCCCCCCCCATGACTGTATATTCTTAATACATGTATACAGCAAATCCTTAAAATGGTCTTACAAGATTTACCTTAGGATAAACATGTTTATGTTACTGATTCATGTTTCATTTATATATATTGTCATCAATGCAGGTGGCTTGTAAAAGCCTGGGCAGAAATAGGTGGGCTTAGCAATAGGACATCTTAGAAGGCATTATCTCTCTAATGCCACATAAGGAAAAGCCATCATGACCAAAAGTTTGTGCGACAGTGCTTCATGTTACATGGCAAAGTCTCTCATGAATTGCTCACGAAGGGGCTCCCACTGGTAGGCTGAGGGCTGGGCACAAAGTCTGTGGTTTCTCTGCCCATCTTGGTTATAGGGGTGTTGAGTGATCTTGAACAGGGCTCTGGGCCTCCACGTCCTATCAGCCAAACGAGAATAATGTGGGAAAAGCTTTTCTGTGTAAGTGGTTCACAAACTGCTTGAAACTCGGGCTATCTGTGCTAGATACAGTCATCTTAATGCCCTAAAAGGGGTAGTTAATTGCTTCTACCAGGATGTTTCTTCAGCAAACGAGTACCAGCTCTTTCCTTTGCTCTTTTTTAGTAGGTAATGCGGTATCTTTCTTCTGACTAATTAACAATACATCCAAAAGGTTTCGGGAAAAAGCAAAAATATTTCAATCCTTATGTGTAACTCAAATTTTTAGGGAAATTAAGGGAGGCCAAGGCTGCAATGTTCCAACAAAGGCTAGATTAATCTTCTTTTTAAGAGCTGAATTAAACAAAATTACTTGGTGAGGGCAGAAAAAAGGCAAAATATCTGAAGCTTTGGGGCTGCTTCGAAAAAGGCTGTATGTGGCATGGGGTACTACTGTTTACTTTTGTCTCTCTCTTGGTAAGATGAAGGTGATTCCTCATTATACAGATGCTTTGATGAATAGCTGGTTAATGCTTGGTTGTTACAGCTGTTTGGAAAAGAAAAGGTCAAGCTTTGTTTGCCATATCCCATCTATTGAGCAAATAAGTAATTGCGAGAGGTTTAGTGAAAACTTTTATAGGAAAATCATTTCGTGACTTATTAGTATTGAAATACTAATAAAAGCAAATCCCTATTGTCCTAACGAACATGACAGATTCTGTTGTAAATGAGTCTTGAAGGTGAGGGGAGGACAACTCTTAATGAAGTAACTCTCAAATCCCATGAAACCAATTGGCCGCTGCTGCACAGGGTGCCCGTGCCAAACATGGCTGTGCCCACAGGATGGTCACAAATTCTCCTTCCATGTCTGGAGCTCAGCACGAAAACTCATGGAGTGCCCGGCCACAGAGGGCAGTGGGAGGAAGCAGCAGCTTTGTTCCACTGCACTTGGCATTGCAGGGAAAAGATACTGTTGATGCTGCTCACAAGCCCCAAATCTCTCCCTGAATAGCAACAAATTCCCAATTTTTTTGCCAGAGTGGACCCTTGCCTCCTCCCATCCTTCTTTTTTTTTCCCCCTTTTTCCTGTTGTCACATGTACACATGGTGAAGAGAATAGCAGATATCACCAGCAAAAAAAATAATTGTGAAATTTGTTTACAACAAATAAAAAAAAGTATTTGATAATTAAATATGTATAGACGTTACCTGATACTTTATATGCTTTATATTGGAAGCAATCTTGATCTGGTAATTCTTTTTTTAAAAGCAACATCTACAGAAAATTACTTGTTTTTTAAAGGTAGTTTTTATGCTTACTCAAAGTCTTTCACAAAGAACTGAGTGGTTTTTTGAATTTGTTTTTTTGCCCTTCCTTTCATACTCATTGAATAAGTCATTCACAACATCTGCACCATTACCCCTAGAAATATCCCACCACTATAAAAGGAAAGTATCTTAGCTAAAATTAATGCTTGCAGAATAAAAAAAAAAATTAAAAAATTACTGTCCGTGTCTTTACTTTGCTTGCTGCTTATTTTACCACTCAAGTTTCAGATAAAAACGCATTTCATGCTTTATGGAATGCAATCTGTTACAGAGCACGGACAACATACCAACTTGTGTACCACGAAATAACAAGCTGGTATGAGTACAGGCAGGGCTGCTGTTTATAAAGCCAGATTCAGACTTTTAGTTAGATAATTTTTGGCAGTGAAACGGCCTGGTCTGTTACTTATACTCCAGTTAATCCTGACTTAGAAAAAAAATGAAAGTCCATTTAGAGCTTCTAAAATCGTAGCTTAACTTTTATACCATGTTAACAGATGATTTAGGGTATGTCGTATTAAAGACTATATTTCTTAAAATCTTTCTTCTGTGTCAGGCGTTATGTTATTAAATGCTAACACTGTGTTTTTGCATAAAAAATTTAAGAATTAATACCGAGTCAAGCTGCAAAGCAACTTTGAGTGGGCTTAGCTCAAAATTTGTTTTTTAAGCTCACACGAGAGTAGAAAATGGTCATTTAGTTTTGTCTACTTCTTTTAGGAGAGGAACAAGGGCTGTGGTGAAGAACAACAGCATGAAGTAAAGAGAGTACCTATATGTGCCTGGAACATACATGTATGCATATTTAAATATGCTACTGAAAGAAGGAACACGGTAAACAGTATCCACCCAAGTGTTCTTAAGGCAGAAAGATTTGCTTTATCTTACAGCACTTTCTTAATTTTCTTTTGTAGCTCAGAACAGTATTTCAGTGGCCCGGCATCCAGATTACGTAATGTCATTTTAGTAAGAAAGAACAAAATTGTCTTTGGGAACAAACGAGACAATGTGTAATCTGGTTTGCAATATCTTCCGTTTCTGATTCTGTTATCCTCATGAAATAAAAAACAATCAAACAAAATCCCACTGTCGTTTGGGTGTTTTCCTTGTGAAGATTGCCGAAATCTTGCATTTATTAATCTAAGTCTCATAAATACATATTTTTAAAATATCACAACCTTGACTCCCTTTTCTAGTTCCATTTTTGTTATCACAGTATCTATTTTAATGGCTATTAAGCTACAATGTCCGTACCTTATCTTTGTCAGTTAATGTATCTAATTCCACCGTCCCAGAGGGAATAAACCTGAAGCTAAAGCCTGCAATATATTAAAGAATCAAGAACGCTTATGCAGAACAAACAGAGGATTTAGCTTGGATAAACAGCAGAGAGCTCAGTGTCTTTTATGTCCAGAGCTCAGGACTGGAAGAAGAAAATGACTATAAATCATCCCTGTGAAACAACATAACATAAATGTTGTATGTTTATTTAAAACTTTATACAATCATTTATCTCGACTATAGCTCAGTTTCAAAAAGTGCTCTGCTGTAATGAGGTACTGAGACTAGCACTGGTCAAGAGTAAAATGATATATAGTCTTTAGCCAGAATTTGCTTATGGGAAGAATGGAAAGCACTTAAGCAGACACCAAGTATCTATAGCTAGTAGATCAAGTGGGAGGATAATGCAATAATAACAAAAACCTTGATAAATTTTTTCCTGTTTCTCTTCAAAATATCACGTTTCTTATAACGTGACATTGTTTTGAGAGCTGAGCAGCCAGCAATTTATTCCTTAATTTTCACACTTGAATAAAGGCTGATTTGTTGTCAATGTCCGAGGTGTGACATGTTACTACAACAGACTGAAATTAAAAAAACAGACTAAATCTTCATCTGGGCTTGCATTCCAGGAAGAAGCACTCTTTATGGTTTTTTCTTGTTTGTGACAAGCACTCCTGTAAATTCATATATTTTTTTTTTTTTACTCATGGGAATTGAAGAGCTTCCTATAGCTTGTGGAGTCTCCTTCTCTGGAGACATTCAAAACCCACCTGGACACGTTCCTGTGTGACCTACTGTAGGTGATCCTGCTCTGGCAGGGGGGCTGGACTAGGTGATCTCTAGAGGTCCTTTCCAACGCCTAGCATTCCGTGATTCTGTGATTCTGAGTAATGATATACTTACTTCCTAAGGAGACACACATAATGCAGCTTTTACTGAAGAAGACTTTTCTCCCATGTACTTTGCACCCTGGAGTGTCCAGAGCAGAGCCTGAAGCCTCCCAGAAGACATCAGCATTTGGCCCAAGAGGTGCCATCCATCATGTGCCAAGATGAGGTTTAGCCACTACATCCCAACTGCAAATGTGCCCGTCCAGGACTGACTCAACTTTGGTCCTGTGAGGGCACGCTCTTACAGACAGCATTTCCCACCATGGTATTTTTTACTTAGATTTTCAATGTCATTCAGGCTGATCTTCCTCTGTGGAAACGCACATGGTGACACAGGAGATCCCAGCCAACATTTGGGAAAGTGTCTGACAGCAACAGCTTCTGCTGTGGCTGCAGGCACTATCCCTCTCTGCTGCATGCAGATTTTCAATGCCACCTGACAAATCTTTTTTCACTTTGACAATGTGTTTATGTCCCAAGCTCTCTATTTTTTTTGTGGTTTCCAGAGCTGATTTGGTGGCAAGTTAAAGCCTAAGTTTCTTTTTGTTACCAAAAGCAGTATTATTGCACTGTGCAGGACCACAGATTTGTTAGTGCTTCAAGACTTAACCATTAAAAAAAATGATAAAGACAGCTACATCATTTGCACCTTTATTTTTTAAATTTTATTTTGTGGCCTATGAAGACAAAGGCCTGTAGAGATAGGGCTGACTGAAGCACTGTATCTGATGACAAGAATGTCAGAGGTGAAACCTTCTTCTCTCTCTTTCTGTTTCCCCTCCGCACTTGACAGCACCCTTTAAAACAGTGCTATAAAGAGCACAGGCTCGTAAATACTTCTATGCCTATGCAGCTCCGGATGTTTTCCAGCAAATATATTTATTATGTCAATAACGATAAAAAAAGATGACTTATTCAATAACTCATAATGGTTTCAGAGCTGCTGGAGGCCACTATAGCTCACTTTACTTTAGATAACTTATAAATGTAGATTATTTCCATGACAGACTGAAATTACTTTCTGGTGCATATTTATCTGAGCTTTAATTTTCTTATTAACCCAGTATGTTCTAGAAAAGAAGATGACAGTGCTACTGTCTTCCTCATGCTGTCCTCCCAGATGTAAGTAACAAAATCTTTGAGCAACAGTTTGTAGAAGCAATGTCTTAAACATTTCTCCACACCATTGACATCAGAGCGAGCCCTCAGCATTTATTTATTTTTTTCTGGTAGTCTGACATCTAGGTGTAAACAAACACCTCTACAAAGAATAAAGAGGGCTGGTTTTCTGCCCTCCCCGTGGGAGCTGATGCCTGAACCCTGCACCAGCACCTGACAAAATGCGCCCTGGACAGCCCTGCCACAGCTGGAGCGTCTTTATTGGCCAATGCACCTGTGGCAGGGATGGGATGGGATGGGATGGGATGAGATGGGATGGGATGGGATGGGATGGGATGGGATGGGATGGGGCTGCACTCCGGGGATGTTTAGAGGCAGGATGATGTGCTAGGGGGTGCAGTGGAGCCCCATCCACCATCAGACCCCTCCAATCTGCTTCCCAGGCAGGGGGAATGACCTAATCCTGCTCTGGTCTTTGCCTGCAGGTGGCACATACTGAAAAAGAAACTACATCAACATGCTCCAGAGTAATTCAGATTGCCTCCGGAGCTTCCTCTTCAAAGTAAGAAAAAGCTGAAATATTTTCTAGAGATTAAAACCCAGGCAGCAAGAGACTGCGGCATGAGGCAGGAGGCAGCAGGAGAAGGCGGAGAGATCCCCACATCCGAAAACTAGGCCCACATCCCTAAGGCTGGCTGGTTTCCTTCTCTGTTTCCCTAGGTAAAATATCAAATTCAAGATATTGTTAAGCATATATCTATACCCTGACATGACCAGCATTTCAAGAGAGTGCTGTTGTGATGGTGCTCAAACACTGAAGAAAGCATTTGTTGAACACACAAAAAAGCATATAGAAACAAAGTTTAGGGTAGCTTTGCCAGCTTGTTGTTGTTTAAAGTTAACTTTTACAAGCTAATAGGTTTTGAGTTTATTAACAATGTATTTATATTGAATGGAAAGCATATATTCTATAATTCTTAAATACGGAATTCCTTTATTAGTTTAATTTTGCACATACAAAAAATACGCAACTGCGGGAATCCTTAAATATAAGTCTGATTAAAAATAAACCTTGCTCTAGCACCAATAAAAGCTAGCAACAAATATCTGAAAACTTGAACTCTGTGCAAATATGCAAGAAAGCCACAAGGACCCCAGTCGGAGCCAGTTTCTAGGCAGAGGTGGGTGACAGCAGAGCATGCCCAAGGCTGTGCACCCTTGGCCAGAGCTGAGGCTGTCCCCAAGCAGAAGGTATGCCCTGCTGGGTCTCAGGGCCCTAAAACATGGGTTTAACGGAGGCTTCTGTGGGCATCCCCCCTTCCCACATCCCTGCTGCTGCCACCAAGGGCTTTCCTAAGCAGCCTGCCATGCTACTCACCCTAACGCCCCAACTCCGCATGCCCGCACGGACAGAAAGCACCCTCTCCCTTTAATCACTTAAGAAGTTACTTATGATACGCAACTAAATATTTAGTTGTGCAGAGGACAGCTTGTCACAGACAGCTTTGTTGCTAATGTATACAAATGCTGGTATGGCGCTGGCTTCCTCCCTGCGTACACAGAGCTACACACACACTGACCACAGCCTAAATAAGCTGATTTATTTGTTTCAGTTATTTGATAAGTGCATCATACCTCAAACCCTAGGAAACCACTTTAGGAGGATTATAAGTTTTATGATGTGAAAAGATTACCCTGAGTGTGCTGAGCAAAGTTTATATTGGGAGACTGTGCAGGAGGTGAGGCATTCTCAGAGGCTGAGGAAAAAGGACTTGATAGATAGAAAAAGGATTTTCTTTGTTGCTGCACCTCTTGTTGGATTTTTTTTCTCTTTTCTTCCATTACAAGAGTGGCCCCAGTGAGACTCTAAGTTAACCCTGTGGCTCTTTGCTGCCTTCCACTCAGCAATGGGAATTCCGAGATCTGCCCTTTTTTTAAAATAAGGAGCAATCAGTTCACTGGCAAATGAAAGCGACGTGGAGGCTTGGGGTTACCTGCAAGGGAGACCTGCAAGGCTCCTCCTGTAGTAGGGGCCCAGGGAGAGGCTCCATAAGCAAATCACCAAGAAGTACATCACTCCAGGGATACTGGTGAAAAGAGGTCATCTGCAGGGGTTTTGGGTGCTAGTCAGGCCTTTGAGGGGACTGGCCCATCACCCTGCCCCAGGGTGGGGACCAACATCCACTAGGTCAGGTGCAGCTGAGGGTTAAGTGGAGTCAGCAGAGAATTACAGAGGTGGGACCATGGCTTTGCTCATGGCCTTTAACTGATGCTACTGTCCTCATAGCATGTGGCTTTGCAGGGCTTGACATTTGTGCCGTGACATGGCAGAGAGTGGAGAATAATTTAGCCCTTTTACCAGTCCTGTTTAATGTTTGGCACTTGCTCAGAGAATAATTGTAAATGAGAGGAAGGCTAGCTGAGCAAAGTACCTGATGTACGTTTCCACCTACCCTTTTTAAAGGAATGGACTTACACAAAGAATGTTTGATAACAGTATTCTAGTACTAACAGGGCAACGTGGAGGTAATGGAGAAAAGAAAACAGCAGCAGCAAGTGGAGGCAGAGCAGGCAGAACCACAGAGGTCAGCTGACCTCGGAGGGCTTTGCTCAGGTGCTGGGGCAGCACCCAGGGAGAGGACCCAGGCATTTTACTTTTCCACAAAGCGCCTGACCCTGCCCCATCCACCTCTGTTGCAGCACAGCAGCAGGGTCCCCAGCACTGGGGCCCCTGTCTGCCCCTCCTCTGCACTCCCCCACCACGCTCTCGGGTGCTGCTGCCCCGCTGAGCTCCATTAAAGAATGCACTCACACTGCGGGGCTCATAGTACTCTGCTGTTACTAGAAAGGCATTTATATTATATTCTGTCTCCCGCATCTTTCATAAGGGAGTTTTTATGTGTCACTAGAAAATACTGGGTAACACACTTTATTAGCCTCATGATACTGCGGCCCATCAATACTTGTCGAGGCCTGATGAGATCATGCTACGATTGTTAATCAGAGAGAAGGAAGGAGGTGGAAGAGTGGGAAATATCTTTAGGAAAGAATCAGTTAGAGGGAATGGTACTTCAGGTAAGCAAGCTGTGTTTTTCAGTATAAAACAGAGGGCAGCTGAAGTTCAAATCCAGCTTTCGTGTAATATCATGCCCCTCTTCAAGGAGAGAAGACATACTGCATTAAGAAGACACACTTGTGAGCAGAGAGTGAATCTTTCAACCACTATCAGTCTCCTTAAGACCCATTATTTAGGAAAGCACTTAAGTGCACAGCTGGCTTTAAACATATGGAGTGTTGCTGGGACAGTCTCACTTATTCATCATTAGGCTAAAAGCTTTCAGCTTTAAAAGATTGTCCAGCATGTCTCAGCATTGATTACTCATGTAGAAGGTTCTTCTTGCCTTGCATTTTCCCTCCTCAGTGAGGAACTATTTGCTGGGGAGAGAAATTATTAGTTTTGATTCCTTTGCATCTTCTCCTTAAAAACTCCGAGCAGGGGCCGATTCTGCTGCTGAAGAGATACCAAGAGTCACAGAGGTGAGGTGAGGGGTGCGGGGAGACCACTGCTGCCACATGGCATTCACCAGGGCACATTGAGCAGCATAGCTCCAGCTGACATTTGGTTTTCAAACGTGTTTTGTGCTGATGATGCACAGTTCTCGGCTGTATTTTTGCATCCTGCCTAAGGTCAGAGGAGAGTAAGCTTTTAATGACTAAGAAGTGGAGGTCGAGTGGTTACATTACATTTCCTCAGACTGCATGCAGAGGTATATAACTCAAGTGCTGATTTCTCATCTATACAGACACTTCTTCAAGTTCCTAAGAGGACCATGTGTACTGTGGTCAGTGAGAAAAGCCCAAGATACTTCAGTGACACTCTAGGTGAAAACCATATTATATGCAGAACCTGTTTTGCAGACCAAGTTAAGCATGAACCAAAATGTTCAGTGGTTTGTGTTCCTCCAAGCAATACTGGCCAGGCTGACGACAGATGCCAGGCTTTTTGCTCAGTGCCAACAGCCTAGGTAGCATTTTGTCTAGCTTAAGAAATGCAAATATTTGCACCTGAGACTCTTGCTAGTTTGGGAGAATGGAAAGAATTTCATGTTAAAAGATAAGGAAAGGATTGGCTAAGATCTTGGTAATTCACAATGGCAAGGTGCATTTAACACATCTCCCTGTACACGTCCAAGGCTACAAAGAGCAATTCATTTTGTTTGGGTGGGACCAGCAATCCCCTTCTATTGCTGCAGTGTTCAGTCTTTCAAAAGGAAAAACTCTAGAATTACTATTTCATTGTTGTCAGTACAGCAAGGACTTCCTTTTTTTCATTTGGCTCCCAAGGACATCATGTTGGGAAACAAAAGGGTGCTACACAGGTCTAGCAAAACAAATGACTGACCTGCTGGAGAGCAGTGTACGAGAAAGGGACCTGGGGGTCCTAATGGACAGCAGAATGACCATGAGCCAGCAATGTGCCCTCATGGCCAAGAAGGTCAATGGCATCCTGGGCTGTATTAGAAGGGGAGTAGCTAGTAGGTCGAGAGAAGTCCTCCTACCCCTCTACTCTGCCCTGGTGAGGCCACATCTGGAATATTGTGTCCAATTCTGGGCCCCTCAGCTCAAGAGAGACAGGGAACTGCTGGAGAGAGTCTAGCACAGAGCCACAGAGATGATGAAGGCAGTGGAACATCTCCCTTATGAGGAAAGGCTGAAGGAGCTGGATCTCTTTAGCTTGGAGAAGAGGAGGCTGAGGGGTGACCTCATAAATGTTTATAAATATGTCAAGGGGGAGTGTCAGGAGGATGGAGTCAGACTCTTTTCAGCAACGTTCAATGACAGGACAAGGGGCAATGGGTACAAGCTGGAACACAGGAGGTTCCACAAAAACAGTAGAAAAAACTTTTTCCCTGTGAGGGTGACAGAGCCCTGGCACAGGCTGCCCAGGGAGGTTGTGGAGTCTCCTTCTCTGGAGACATTCAAAACCCATCTGGACGCGTTCCTGTGTGACCTACTGTAGATGATCCTGCTCTGGCAGGGGGCTGGACTAGATGATCTTTTGAGGTCTCTTCCAACTCCCGACATTCTGTGAATCTGTGATTCTGTGAAGTGCAGTAGAGAGAAATAAGGCATACACAGTAATATCTCCTGATATTATAGATCTTACAGCCAAAGTGACCCAGCTGAATCATTTCAGAGAGTCCCTGGATAATTCTATGAAACTCTCATATAAAACCCTTAATCTGAGCTTTGTCAGTAGTTCTGAGAGATTCTCTAGGGACTTTTGGCAGAAGGTACCTCATCCCCAGTTAATAAGGTCTCTGTCTTCATGGCACAGTGAACATTGGAACGCACCAAACTCAACGCTTTCATTAGAGGGGAGAAGTAGGTTTTGAAAAGTATGTTTCCCTCCATTTAAACTAAATGCATGAGCTCAGTGAGTATGAACAGAAACAGATTTCAAAAAAAAAACCCAAACAACACCAAAACAAAACAGAAGGCAGCAATCACAAATCAGCAGATACTGTTAGAAACCAAACAACTAGTTTCAGTAAAAAGCACTTGCCTGTATTCCTGAGGGAGAGAGTAAAGATAAGTGTATCTCAATGACATGTGAATATGTTTCCCTGTGACCTCTAGGAGCTGCTTACCCTGCTGGGTATCTGTATTTCTGTTGTGCTCTGAAAAAAAGCTGGGACTATATGTTTAACAATAGCAACCTACTTCCAGGGTTTTCCTGAAACACAGGTAGTGCCAAAACCACTCCTGTGGAAGTCCTGACATAAATGATAACTGCACTGGGTATGGGGACAGCAAAGCTGTTTAAAAGCATAAATTTACTGCTCATTGATTAGCACAATTCCTGCAGGCCTCATGAAATTCTTTTAAATGGATATCAGATAAAGAACAAAGCTGAGAAATCAAATACAAATCTGCTTTGCTCAAGGCAAAATCCTTTGTTCATAGCTTACTCCTATTCCTTGTAGAACTATTCCACTTAGCACTGCATCTGATAAACACACATGCGCACACATACACACACAAAAAGTGCACTAAATACACCAGTTTTGGTGGAATACTTGAGTCCAAAAGGGACCATTAAATCATGCGGCTTCATTTTTGTGTATCGGAGGCCTTTACATTTCATCCAGCTATGCCTGGATGGGGCCCAGTAGCCCATTTGGCTCAAGAATGCATGCCTTGGCTAGAGCACATCTTCCAGAAAGACTCTCAAGCTTAATTTGAGGACTTTGGTCTGGGCACTAAGCAACTTGCCTGCCCACATGCAGATCCTCTGTATCTCTGTCTCTTCAGCTTTTCTGACGTGACCAGGTCCTGAAGCGGCTAGCAAGAGGCAGAAAATTTTTGTAAACCCATTTGCAAACAATTTTCACCGAACACTTCCGTAAACCTTCAGGTCTCTGTAATTCAACACTGACTTTGAGCTCCAGCCTTTTACTGGTGATGTAGCTTGGCTTGATCTCATGCTTCCAATACTGGAAGCCAAGTTTTGAAATTAAACTGCTGGGTTGACTATGGGTTAGATACACTCTTGATCCAAGTACAGCAATTCTTGAATCTGTTTGTACTGATTTACAGTGAAAACAGTCTTTCAATGGCTTTTTGCAGTTTTTCCTCTTTTTCTATCAGAAAAAAAGAATTAAAATAATTTCATTTAAACCGCTTTGCTTTCTATTGAATACTGGAGTCCTTAGAGATATACGTGGGTCTGACTATAGTCAGACTGAAGTTTACAGACTTTTAAGTAGTTCCATATCCGCCTCCCCCAACCAGTCTCGTATCAAATGAGTATTTCATATTAATAAAGTAAAAGGTGAAAGAAAAAAATTGAGAGTGTTCAGTGGCCATAAAGAAATAGGATGGAACAAAACTAATAGATGCACACATTAAGATTCTCCTAAAGACTAAGGAGCAAGGACTTCTTCCGCATTTGTAGGAAGCTTACAGTCCTAATCAGGGCAGCGCAGAGGCATGTCATCAGGTTTTATTTAAAACTATTTATTTTTCACAGGCAAGAGAATGTGGTCAGGTGGAGAATTAGTTTAGTTTTGATTTTAACATACAGGAAGCCACACAATTTTGTTTTATCATCTCTCACCTCATGTGACACTGCCCTCAGGTACCCCCCAGTGTTCGTCATTGCCACATAGCGACATTTGTTTTTTATCTTGTCCTTTTCTCAGCCAAGAGGCCACCACTCTGCTGTCAGCCCACTTAGTGTACTGGCATCAAAGTCAGCAAATGGGACTTCCTGTGCCCTTAAAGTAAAATGCAAATGAGAGGCAAATGATAAAAGATTTGCCACCTATGTCATGGGATAACAGTAATTTAAGTAAAATAAAAGATACACATGTATGTACAGAATACATATACGCATTTCTGTCTTTTTTACTGGCTTTTGTTACTCCCTTCATTTTTGCCTGTCTAATAATACAGCAGCGTGTTAGTTTAAAGCTAACTTAGGAAACTATGTAGCATCAGGGACTCATAACTTTTTATACTTCTGGGAACTTGCTGGGGCACTCAAAGTGTTCCCACAATAAGGTGGACAAAGTGTCTGCTGGTGAGACATCACATGGCAACTTTGGGATGCCTATCACTCATCATGCTGTTTTACCATTTTTTCCTAACAATTTGTTATATGTCTTGGGAAAGTTACTGTACCTTAGAAAATTGTTATGAGGGTAAAATGGGATGATTTGGTCTGGTAGATGGAAACATGATGTTTTGACCACTTTCGCCACCTGAAATATCAAAGAAGCTCAGCATAGCTCTCCACAGTTGATCACCCTCATCAGTCAGACAGGTGCTGCTCTACTTTGCACTCAGTTAAACAAGCACGTGTTTGCATTTCATATTAATATTTCAGCTTCCATTTGGGAAGCGTTCTTGTACAATCAATGGAAGTCAGCAGGTAAACCTGAATATTTGCAGAGGCTATACCTAATGAGATCATCCAGGCAGTTGTTGACAACAGTTGTCACAGGGACAGGAATCCATCCTTGGAAAAAACAGATGCAAGTACATGTACAAACTCACACACCTCACACCTTGCACACGCACACACCCTTTCTCTCTTCTGCTCCAAAAGAAACCCTGTGCCTATATGGGCACACAAGGACACAACGTGTGTGCAATGCAAAAGTGATGCTGAAGCTAAAGTTTAACTTCCACATGTGAATAAAACTAATGGTACTATTCAAATACAATAAAACCACGCAGAGTTGCATTGCCAAGTATTGTAAGGTCACATTGCCATATGTTGGCTGTAAAGATTTCTTAGGAGTCTGTTTTCCTGAGTAATAGCAGTTGGAGAAACGTACTTATCTGAGGAATGAGACTGTTGTAGGTTTCTGTAAATCAGACCTTAGCCAAAGAGCAGTTCCTTAGTATTCATTTTCCATTTCACCACACTGACTATGGTACACACACAGGGCTAAATCCTTGTCTGCTCCCATATGTAGTCCACTCAAATCAGTGCTAGCAGGACTGATGCTATGTAAACGCAGAAGACAGGTTGAGTGACTCCATGTGAGTAGGAGCAGGAGGGTTTTCTGATTTCTGCTCGAAAGTATTAGTAGTGGTGTGCCTAGGTACACAAGTCCCATGGTAGGGGACACCCAGTTTTGAGAATTAGTTCCACCAACTGAAAATTTCTCTGCTGGATTAGCTCAAGCCTTGCAGGAATATTGTCAAATGTAGCTGATGGCAAGTGATATAAAGCTAATGGCCTGAAACAAAGAAAGCAGTGGGTCCACAGCTACCACTTTTTGGATTTTCATTACCTCTCCTACACCCTCAGGCAATGCACACTGTTAATGTGTGCCCTGCGGGTGAACATTGAAAGCCTTTCAGGGTGCTTTTGAGATGGGCAAGGGTATTTTTCCCTTAACCTTTTCACTCGCAGTTGTCAGGAACAGGGAAACAAGACTCCTGCCCATCACAGCTTCTTGCCACGGGTGCTTACAAAACCATCTCCACCTCCTCCAGTTCAGAGAATACTGGGGCATGTAAAACACAGCCACTTCAGGAAACTCCGTCCCACAGAGGGCCACTACAGGAAGAGGTAGGTGGCAGCTGCGAAGTGATGCGGCAGGGTCTGCCCTGAGCCTCTGCAGCTGGGACGTCACAGAGGGGAGCAGGAGAGGGGTCCCAGGACTGCTTTAGACCCCGGTATTGCACCCAGTGCCCCCAGCACTGCACCCAACTCCCGCACCTTC
>NW_009721056.1:44481-90813 GCF_000703405.1 Apaloderma vittatum
TTTAGCAACCGGTCAGTGCGCCTGCCTATAGGATAGCAAGTGACACTGGCATCAGTAAAGTGTTTTATACAGATTGTATTAAATGCTGTTTTTCACAGGAAGCCTTAGAAAAATCTAATGCTACATTCGGCTCTAAGATATAGCAGATGTAAAGTCTTTTTTCTTTTTCTTTTTTTTTTAAATCATTTTAATGCGATCGTTTGTTGGGCCTTAGGGTAAAATTAGATTTCACAGCTCCCTTGTTCCCATGCTATGGTAAAAAAGAGATTGATGTCTGAAATTTCAACTGTATTTGTCTTACAAATTTGTCCGACTCCCTGGAGAATAATTGTCTCATATCATTTGAAGGCTGGTAATTCCTTTGGAATGACCTCTGTGTTATAATTACAGCAAGAGTACTAGCATGTAGCTAGGCAAAGTGAAAGTTAATGTTCTTGGTTTCTAGCTTTGTTATTTTTATTAAACTCTTGCCCTTTAAAAGAAATACCTGGAGATATGGACTCTTACTCAAGAGGGCTTTTTGCAGATAACACAAAATGTCTTTTTTCCTGCAAAACACTTATATGCATTAGCAATTATCTGAAGGTTGCCATGTATTCTTAAAGTCATTGTGCATTTCTGGACTGTATTAGCAGAATTGGAGACTTTAACATGTCATTTGCCTCAGGATTATTTATTTTATCCCACTTCAAATGTTTTGAAATTTTCTGAATATATATTCAACCATGACTTATGTCGTTTTTCTATCATGATATGGGATTGAACTCGGAATAACCTAAATATACCTTCTCCTTAGGAAAGAAAGTCCTGCGGAGCTGGAAAGAGATCTAGAGAAAATAGTGGGCAGATCAAAAGACATAGAAAATTAGATGTGCATTTGCAGGAGTAACAAAAAAGGTGATGCAATTTGGCATACCACTTTGTCCTCCTAGTCTCTGTGGAATGCGGAGAAGTGCTTCCCAGCCCTGGGTCCAAGCAGTGCCAGGGCTGCGTGAGGGGCTGCAGATAAAAAGTCCTCCCCATAGCCGTGGGGACATACTCTCTGCTGCTCTGGCAGGGGGACTTAGAATTACTGTTACCATTATAACGATTTACATGCTCAAATCCTGTCTGCCTCAGCAAGGTGATAAATACTTAAAATATTATACATTATAACGTCTATTCTGCTCTTGATTTACAAGGTCAATTACCTATACTAACCTCTGTTAATGTTGTTGGGAATTTATTTTATAAATCTTCAGCACACCCAGAAAGGACATGGGAGTTAATCTAGCATGATTCTTCTCTCTAGGGGAACGACCAGCATCTTGCTTCCTTGAACTGTGGTTCTTACGCACATATTTTGGGTAATATTTGAAGGTAAAAACAGTTTGGTGAGTTGGATGGGGCTGCATGCTTCATTTAAAAGGTAAGCACAGACTCTGTTTAATACATTTACTGCATTATAGTTCTAAAATGGGAACATTTATCAATTGTTGTAATAATATCTGAGAAGTTATCGGTATTTTTTTAGTCTCTGCCCACTGTGAAAATGTGATATCTTACGATTGTCATTTGTTATTTATTAGTGGATAGATTTTCATATGCGTTACGGCCTTAGATCGGCCCAGCTACAACACGGTCAGTGGTCTGAACACTGGAGCTTTCAAAGATTAGACTTACTCATCTTCAGGATAAAATGGCACTTATCTGTAACTGTTGAATGATGACTAAAAAAGAAGGAATACTCAACCTATTCTTCCTTTGTACTTCCTTGAACAATTTCCTCATTCAATGTCCTTGAAAACTGTTCTTGAAAATTATCTTCTTTAGTCCTAGCAAAAATTCAGAATTGAGACTTCTGAAACTGGCTAATGAATCTTTAGCCTAGATGATCCTATGCTTGATCCAGGTTTTGGCAGCTGAGATCATCTCTATGTTTTTGTGTGTGTGCATTTTCTGATGATCCTAGAGGGTTATGCCTAGTTTCTAAGCTAGTAACAGCAATATATAGTTTTACATTTTTTGGCTGATTTAAAGTATGCATTGTTTTTGTTAACTCCAGACAGGAGGGGCTCAGATTTGTGTCATAAATGGCCTAGAACATTCACAAATGTATAGGCACAAAGTCACTAAAAATAAAGCTTCCCAAAGTCCTTTTAGTTAGATGCCTGGACATATTTGTAAAGCAGTCTTGCATGGAGGCAGTCTGGTGACAGAATTAGAGGAAAATGAGCAACTTTGTTGAAGCATAATGAGAATTAATGTTTTGGCCATTGCACTTGATGGATATGTTGGAAAAATAGTTAAAGTGCTTGCTGTGTTAATGTCAGCTGACATAACAATTGTTTCCAGAGAACCAGACTTCTGAATTCTCATATAAAGCACTGGGGAACTCGAACAACACAAAAGAATGTAAGGTTTGGAGGGAATGGGGGGCAGGGGAAGGAAAGAAAAACATATAAGTTTAGCTACTTCCAGCTCATTTTTCCCCATTGAAACAATGAACATAGGGGTGTCTCAGCAGCAACCCAAAGCCAAACTTGTAGAGAGCTTCAAGACCGCTGCCTTGAGCACAGGAACCATGCCATGCACTTATCAAGGCATGCAGGAAGAGACTTTAACCCATGACTATAGTCCTACATGGAAATGAAAACTGCTTTATAGGGTGAAAGGTAATAAAGACCTTGGGAAAAAAATGTACCACTTGACTAACTGAAGACTGCTGCCTTCCCTGATCTTAGAGGAGCTGAAAGCAGTGCAAAGAGGCTGGTGCTGCGTGTGCATAGCAGGGAGGCAGAAAGGCAACCCTGACCTTTTTCTGCAGCACGAGCCTGCTGCTGCTCTGCTCAGTGAGATGGTCAAGGCAAGCAGTATCCCTCAACACCTACAGCCTTGGGGCCAAACACCCCATTACCCTGAAGTTTTCAGCCCTCATCCAGGCTGGAGTGAGCTTCCCTCACACCAGACATGTCCCAGGGACTCCACAGAAATCTCACACACCCTTTGCAAACTCATTTCTGTAAAGAAATGCATCTTTTTCTTTTTTTTTTCTTCTTTTTCCTGTGTGCATCATGCAGTTCAAGATTCTACAGAATAACTTTATTTGGTCTGGATTGACTGGTGTTTGAGCTGGCAACAGGCCACAGAGGTCCTCTGCCATAGTTAACATGTTGCGTGCTGCACTCATTAAACTCCCTGTGTAAAATAATGGGCTTAATGTTTTCACAAGTTTCTCACACCTGCCAAACGGAGAACTCAGAAATCACCAGAAAACTGAGGTAAATTGGAAGACGTGAAACTATTGCTGTGCCCATACCAAAAAGTAGTAACTTTTCATTGTGAAGAAAGATGTGTTCATCCTCACACCATGCATGCACAAATACATCTTAATGATTTCCCATAGAGTGGAGACTTATTAGTGGAAAATGCAGGAAAATATATCATCTCTATCTTCTCATTCCTCCTACACATTTTGCTGAAGCCTCCATGCCATTTCTTTGGAACCATCCATATATCATGGCAGTGGGGGGATCTAAAACACACATTTTGTGCAAAGAGGAGCTTCGTAGCTCTTGCATCAACTCCAGCATTCAGCACTTGTGATTGAGCACAGCTGAGAAGGGGGTTTTGATGAGATGACCCTTGGTTCCCAGCCACTACTTGAGTTGTGGCGCTAAGACTGTTCTTCCAGTTTATTGCAGTGACCCCCAGAGCCAGCTGTGAATCATTGTGAAGTAGAAAATGTCCTTAATGCACGTTTTTTGAAAGGCCTGACCCAGTGAAGGCAAGTCTTTCTTTATAGACTTAAAGTTTAGGCTTTAAAACTTTCCTGGTCCTCAGACATGGGAACCCTGTAGGCTGCTACACTCCCAGAATGCATGCTGCTTGCGTTTGATGTCCTTCCACCGGTTTTAAAGTAGCCAGTTTCATTCTCAAACTTGCTTACAGAGCCACAGCCCGTATTTCACAAGGTAATGGATCTGATTAGCACCAATTGAATATATGTTGTTTTAATATGGAAAATGTTAGCCTTTTCTAAGACCCAGTGCAAACTTCATCTTAGAGGGGTCCGCTTATCCTGTCTCTAGCGTGTCCATCTTCCCTCATGTGGGAAACACGAGGAAAACATGAGTCTGTTTCCTTGCATGGCAAACAGCCTGCTGGAAGACCAAACTCCATCACAGCCTTGCAGCAATTCCACTTACCAAGAGTGGAAGATCATTCCTGTTTGGCAAAGGCCCTGCTGAGCATCACGCTGTCCATGTCTTTTCCTGTGCTGTCTGCTCAGTACAGGTGGAACAAGCAAGACACAGCCGTGCTTATACCTGAACCACTCTTCAGAGGAGTGGCGGTGGCTGTGACATTGTTAGACTCTGAGGCTGTGAGATCCACAGGCTGCCATCAGAGGCTTTCTGGAGGGAGAAGTTCAGGAACGATTTAGAAATTATAGACCAGATCATAGAGCTATCATAAAGCTTTCATCAGTCAATAAAAAAGGCTTTTCTTTTCATAAAAAATGACTCGAAGTTTTTTATCTTATAAAAAGAATATTGATGCTGGAACATTGAAAACTTTGTCTGAACTTTTACTCTCTCTGCTTCTCTTTTCATTTCCTGTTTTTCTTTTCTTTGTATGTGGTGAGCACTTTCATGAGAGCTTTAATGCTTTTTGATCCACTTATGGGTGAGATGTCTCAAATAACACCTCCATGTTGCCTACCTCTGATTTCCACCAGCAGGTCACCAGGCAGCCATGACCTCTTAGAAGCTGTGAGAGATATGTCTTCATGAGGCCTCTCTTTCCTCTAAAGCAGAGGAGTAGGGTGAAATGCGATTGAGTAGGGTGAAAAATTGCACTTCAAACTTCCCTAGCATTTTCAAGGCCCCTGGAAATATCATGAGTAGTATCATGTAGTAGTAGCATGAGTAGTGCATACGCTGAACAACCTTCTTCCTGGCCTTGTAAGAAGAATATCAACCTTCCACGAGGTGCTTCTGTGAGGGTCCAGCCGAACACACAGAGCAGGTGCCATAACTCCCCATTACCAGTTAGTTTTTCCTTCCCAGATAAAACCCTGTCTGAGCCTCACCTTGCCTCACACTGCAGCCTGTAGAAGTGCTGGTGATTTCCCTGCTGAGGCTGAAGCCCCACAACCACAGTGTACATACATCCTGACTGCCTGATTACATGAAAGCATTATTCAGGAAATACTTAGCTATAATTTTTCAATGTTTTTATGCTGGCTAAGGTCTTCATGATTTAAATCTTTGTTGTAGGTAGAAAGCCAGCCTTTTTTATCTGCTTATGTTATACCTGGCAGTTGGGTGTCTGCTACTAATTGCAGACATTTGAAGTTTAATATGGAAAATAACTACCAAAAAAAGAATTACAGTTTCCTCAAAGCGATGCTGCACAGATAAGGAAAAGAGCATCTCCTTTGATTTTATTACTGTTATATACTCATTTAGCATCAGCTGACACATGGGTATTTCATGCACAAATGCTACTCTGAGTTTTCTTTGCATAAATGTTTGGGGGCTACACGTATCAAGACGGTATCTGGAGAAATGAGTACTCCATGAACAGGAAAAAACCTCTTAACCAACAAATAAACAAAGAGACAAATTCATTACATAACTTATTTGCAATGAATAATTTGTACCACTCCATCTCTGTCTCTGCACAGGCAATACTAGCCAGCAGCTGACAGCTCTAAGGGTGATGACAGTCAGGAAATCAGTTCTCTATACTATTGTCCTTTTCCCATGATTCAAAGTACTACAATTTAATAGTCAGGGATTTTAAATTATTGCTGGGCAGTTGATTGAAAGTTGCTGTACCTGTTTTCAAAACGTTGTAAGTAAAAATTGATGTGATTTTGAAAATGGAAAACTATTGTATGAAACTCTTTAGCACCAAGAGGACTTCCTGGACTATAGCCATAAGCTGCATTTGTTCAAGTCAATTTTGCATTAATCAGTGTGCCTTGAAGATTACGTCCTATGTTTTTTTATTTAGTGGGTCATATATTTTAAAAAGTGCCTTTAAGTGTTTTGATGAAACACATTAAAAATCCACTGTAATGCCTAGGTGGCTGGCAGTGTTAATATATAGCTGGTACATTTGCCTTTGCAGTTTAAATAATCTAGAGGAGATGCTTTATTATTTATTTTTAAATTTTATCACCAAAGATCCATAATATCTGAAAATCAGATTTATAGTACTTGTCTCCAATACCTTCAAAAATATTAATGAATATTTTGCAGTCACTCAACCACAAAATCAGACTTTTAAACAAAGTTTTCCAACTAGAAATTATATAAATGATCTGCTGTCCTTTTGCTCCACCAGGAGAGCATGAAAATTAGTTGAGGCCGTCTTTTTGTTACCTATGGGACACACAGATAAAGAGTATTCTAACATTCATCAGAAATGCAGAAGTCTGGCCATAGAGGATTCCGTGGGTCTGATGCTTTTTCTATTGCCTGACTTCTGCACTTCTGGTCACAAAATGCAGCTGTGCTTCTCACAGCAACAAGATTTCGTCTGAACTTGCTAGTTTATGCAAAGAAATCTTGCTGTCATGGATGGTCCTGCTGTCAGCAGTCTCATGTCTACACATCAGTGTAAATGTGAGTACGCATGTGAATAAAGACTTCAGGGTTTGATTCTCCATTTCAAAGTTAAGATAAGCATGTGTGACCAGAGATGTGTCTTCCTGAATTCACAGAAGACAAGCATGAAGGACGAAGCAGTGTGTGTGTACTGCTTTAGCCAGTAAAATCAACTGGTACCTCACATTGGCACGGGCTGGCAGTATTTCACTGCAGCTCACCTGTGCCCTGGCTACAGAGGGAAGGGCTTCCTTGCTCACCCTCACCCAGAAGAAAGTAAATTTACTGCCCTAGGTAACAAGCTCGAGAGGCATGGAAGGACCTCTGGGGGATGCCTCAGAGATAGTACCTCTTGGGACATGGCAGGGCTGTGTGAGCAGATGAGAGGAGCAAAAGAAAAGCGGAAAAAACAATAAGAAAAAATGCACATTTCAATCACCGTTTACTAGAAATCAAATGGTTGTTTGGAGTGGAGGGGGGAAATCTTTAAATTTTTTTTTTAAAAAAACCAACATTTTCTCAGCCAATAGAACAGATTCAGGTCCTGCAGTGAGAGCTGCCTTGTTCATGTCCCAGAATTGCCTGTCTGCAGAGCTGAACTCCTGCAGGGAGGAAGTCTTCTCCTGCAACAGGGCCACCATGGCAGGAAGAGAGGATGGCTCTAGGAATTTGTACATGCTAGAGGTCAGGGGTGGAGGTGCCCAAGCTGTGAATGTGAATATTGACAAATTGTTTAACCACAGAGAAACATGAAGGGCTAGCTTCAGTTTGGTCTATGTTTTGAGCATGGATTTTGTTTCACTGTTAGTCTATCCAAACTAATTTGTCCATCTCTAGTAATTTTGCCCAGTGGGCCCCATCTCACAGCTTTTAGTCTTTATTCAGGCTATATGCCCATTGACCTCAGTCAGAGCCGTGCCAGGATAAAGACTGAATGAGGACCGCAGGGTTCAGGCTGAATATCTTGAATATTGTTTAGATATGATTTCCCAGATAAAGATCTCCATTTTTCTTTAAGGAAAACAACAGAGAAGTAGGAGGATTGTAACAGCTCTGGTGATACAATTACAAATAATCACTTCTGAAAAAGCACATGTGAGGTGGAAGATAGGAAATTAGCCTTTTAAAAGAAATACAGTCTACTTGATATGCTGGGAGTGGTTAGTGGGTAAACAAGTTCTGGCAGCCATGGAGTTCTGTGAATACACAGGAATTATTTAGTACTTTCCCCCAACTATGAGCAGGACCACACAAATACAGGCCTGTCACAAATATATATGTAGGCAATGATCATTCCAATTCACTACATTTAGTGGGATTCTATGTGTTTTGCTGGGCTGCTGACCTACTGCAACAGTATTAAAATGCACTGGGGTGCATTTTTTAAATTACACAGGAAATATGAAAGGAGCCTTTAAAAGGTTTTGCACATACAGCCAAGTCCACCCTTGGTGTAACTCTCTGAGTCTATACTTTCACAAAGAATAAGTCATGTATGTCATATGGACAGTGAGATTGAGTACATCCCCAGCAAGTTTACAGATGGCACCAAGCTGAGATGAGTAGTCAGTAAACCAGAGGTGGGATGTGATCCAGGACTTGGACAAGCATGTGAACTCAGTGAGGTCCAACAAAGACAAGCACAGGATCCTTCACTTGAATCAGAGCAATCTGCATTATCCATACAGGATAATGTGACAGGGAGCAGCCCCGTGGAAAAGGGCTTGGAGGTACCGGTGGACTAAAGCTGGGCATGAGCCAGCAATGCAAGCTCTCAGCCCGGAAGGAAAAACGCACTCTGGGCTGCATCAAAAGCAGTGTGGCCAGCATGTCAGGAGAGGTGATTCTACCCCTCCATTCTGCTCTGGTGACACCTAACCTGGAGTGCTGTGTTCAACCCTGGAGCCCTCAACACAAGAAGGACATAGACTTTTTGGAGCAGGTCCAGAGGAGGGCCACAGAAATAATCAGAGGGCTGGAGCACCTCTCCTGTGAGGCCAGGCTGAGAGAGTTGGGGTTGTTCAGTCTGGAGAAGAGAAGGCACCAGGGAGACCTTACAGCAGCCTTCCAGTAGCTGAAGGGGGCTACAAGAAACCTGGAGAGGGACTGTCTACAAGGGTGTGTAGCAACAGGATGAGGGACAATGATTTCAAACTGGAGCAGGGTAGATTTAGATTGGATGTTAGGAAGAAATTCTTCACTGTGAGGGTGGTGAGACCCTGGCACAGGTTGCCCAGAGAGGTGGTGGAAGCCCCATCCCTGGAGACATTCAAGATCAGGCTTGATGGGTCTGTGAACAATCTGACTTGGTTAAAAATGTCCCTGCCCACTGCAAGAGGGTTGTACTAGATGACCTTTAAATGTCCCTTCCAGTCCAATGGATTAAAAAAAATTTAAAAATCAAGCCTTGAGACTGGAGCAGACGTGTTCACATCGATGGCTGTGTTACAGGAGTTATACAGCAGGTTTTAAAAGCTGTGTTCTAGCCATTTTTCATCATCATGCAGTTTCATACCACTTCCCACGCCCAGTAGAGTCTTTGCTGAGCTCAGTCACATTTTGTTAAAAACCGAGGGAGACTGTAGTGCCTTACACAGGATGGGATGGGATAAAAGACCAGGGAGCTGCAGACAGAGGCTTCGAAGAAACCAAATGTGAGAGCTGGAGCTCTAATAAGCTTGAGCTCCCTTATCTTGGCCAGCTCTGAAGTTGAAACTTGTGGAGTTTTCTTGGCCTTCCATCTAGGTCTGACCTATCCTCTGAGAGTATGTGGATATTTTTGGCTTTTTAGAATATACTGCACAGATCACAGATCAGAAAAATCACAGCTGGCAAAAGCCTTACCTCATTTAGCCTGTCTGCCTGTCTGTAAAGGATCATTCCCTGGAGCCTGTTTTTGTAGTATTCATAACACAATCTAGAGCTAGTGCAAAGGAGAAATGTTGTCAAGAGAATTTTGCCATTTAAGGGTAGGGGTTGCTTGTGGATTTTTTTGGCTGTTGTTGATGTGTTATTTTGCCTGAATGAAACACTAGAATTTAGACAGCTCTCCAGCACCTCTCTGTATATCTAAGCATAAAAAAAGATTTCTGTAATTATTCATTTTTGTGATAGCCTGTGTTTCAGAGAGATCTGAAGCAGCTGCTAAACATCACCTGACCTGGTTTTGTTCTGAGGTGAGACTTAAAGACTGCTGCATGATGTACAAATAAAGCAACACAATGGAGGCTGTAATCTAGTATTTGCACTGTAGTAACACTTCCCAGATCATCAAAATATACAATCTCCAAAACAAAGCTATGTCAATGACATTGGCAACAGCATAATAGCATAATGTAAAAAAAAGAAAAAAAAACAAAACCAAAAACACACACCAAACCCTAAAACCAAACCCCAAAACAATTAAAACAACATCCAAAGTGTCTGCAGATGCTTCTATCTTGATTGCTTCTAAATCACTTAGGCACCACAGGAATGCAGCACCACTTCAGGTGAGCTCACACAGTGCCTGCACAGAAGAGGTGGGTTGCAGGCAGTAGAAATCCCTTAGAGACTCTGGTGGTGGACACTTTCTCTCCACTTTCTTTTGCTGTGAAGAGTTTTCAGGCTCAGCTCTCTGAGCAAATGGATGGGTCACTAAACAGCGCACCCTCAGTCTGACTGGGGCTGAAGAGGGGAGTGACTTACGCAACTACTGTCATGTCTTCAGAGAATTTTATTAAACTTCTCTATTGATAGGGTGAAACTTAGAAAAAAACTGAGAAGAATAACATCTGTATTTCTCTTGTTCAGAATTCATAATTCCAAAGGATAACATAAAGTTTTACAAATTGCATGAACCCTGTGTTGTTGTTGTTTTTTAACAGGACTAACTCTGCTTCATTAACTGGCTGCTTCTGGCATAATACTTTCACCCATCAAATTTACCTGTTCTTAGCAGCCTTGAAAGAAACTCCAAATTGTAAGTAGTAGTTAATAATTCTCTCTCTACCACATCTGGTATTGCTTAAGGTTGTGCATAGTCTCTTAACAGAGTCATTTTCCTTTCTGCAGTACAAAATGAAACATATTGATTATAATTTGTTTCCACTCCCTTTCATCTTATTTTTTTTCTCTCAAAACTTGGAAGAAAATATTCAGAAAGTACTTTTTTTTCCTAGTTTTTTTCTTAGTTTCTGTAACAAACAAATTTATATGAAAAGTAACTTTGAATGAAGGCAAAAGGATAAGTTTCACTGTGGTTTTGCCAAAAGCATGTTTTCCCTTATGAAAATTCTCTAATAATCTCAAAATATTGGATAGAGATCTTACAGTTAGGGCACAGAATATAAATCCAAGCATCCCTCAGAGTCTTGCGGCATAATAAATGAATCTATTGTTGCTCTTGGGGTTATCAGAAGATTTTGTGAAGCATATGCAAAGCTTCCAATAAGGTGGACTAAAGACCCTGAGTCAGGAAACGTGTTACCAATGGATGAGTGTAGCTTTGTAACTCTGAGAACACATAAAAAATTGATGAAGTCAGTAGGAGTAACTTTGCTCCTAAAAGAGGGCCTGCAAGGAAAAACTAATGGGTGACAAAAGTTCCTTCAGTTCTATGACCCTTGGTAATTGTTCAGCTCTGGACTTGCTTTTCAGTTTTTCCCTATTTTCTCTCTCTCTTTTTTTTTTTTTTTGTTTAAACAAAGACAGATTTAAGGATCCGTTTAACCTCTGAAACAGAACTGGCATCCAGATGATTAAAAAGAAAAGAGTTGGCTTATTAAAGTACTGGGTTTATGTTACTTTCCATTTGGAATGAGTTGGTCTTATACCTTTCTTCCTTCAGCTTTTCAGGTGAAAAAAATAATAAGACATTTCCAGTGATAAGCTCCGGCATAACCTGAGGGACCTGGTAACACCATCCAGCTGCCAGGTCAGGCGTCTGCTGCACCAGTCCCTCTGACCCTGAAGTGCAATGTGGTCCAGGCACTTACGGCCCCTCTTCGCTTCTTCACCCTTCTCCTTTAGGTTTTCCACTTCTGCGCACTCCAGCCACACCTCTGGTACAGAATGGAGCTAAAACTGTGGCAAGGGTAATGAAGGGCACCTATCACTGACACAGCCTGAAGGACTATTTTAAACTCTGGTAGGTGAATGAAGGCTTTGAAATGGGTTTTAAATAATTTTCTTCCATCACATTAGCTTTAAAAGAATTTCCATAACGGTACACCTGTCTCAGTCTTTCTACATATGGAAGAGCTTTCTTCTAGCCTGCTACCTACTCTTTTCAATGATGTTCTACAAACTTTTTGTATTTCTATTTCTTAATATGTTTCCTATTTCCTATCTCCTCCTTTCTGAAACAAGCACTTCTCTTGCATCAGACTCACACCATCGCTATCTCATTCCCCTCCTTGCTGCTGTATTTTGTTCTGTGAGCAGATCCCTAGCTGAACCTCAGGATTTGGAGAGACAGAGAGTGACTGACACAGTCTTTCACACTGTGGATGGTGTTTGAATGTGCTTTGTGCAGTTTGGGCAGAAGAAAAGAGTAAGCAAAAGAAACAGTAAAGTGCTACAAAAATGGGAACTGTGTCTTCTCAGTTAATTCCTTTGTTTCTGTCTTCTTTAGTGAATATGAGCCTTAATAACCTTATTAGTTTATTACTAAGGTGCCAGCTTTCCTGGCAAGGACAAATAATACTGTTGTGATGCAGCTATACTGTTCCTTGGCTTCATGGCTGAGGATTTTACTTTTTTTAATGACATATCCAGGATTTGTTTATTTTGATTACCATTTTTCTCTAATAGAGAGAATGGCAAACACTTCTAACATGTAATTTTCGTGGACAGCATCTTCTTAATATTATTAAGTTTATCTGGAAAGAGATATACATGGTGAATAAGGCCCAAGTGTCTTTCCAGACTACCCTCATAGAATGACAAATAGGAGTATCAAGTACAGAGGGTGTGTGCCTTCCTTTCCACAGGGAAACTGCATTTCCTCAACATGCTTCTCATGGATATAAGATCTTTAAGCACCACCAGCGTTATCCTACAGTTTGTTGCATTTGCAGTACCACAGGATGATGTATTCAGAAATATCTGCAGGGAACCAAGCATTATCAAGAAGAGTTCACAAAGGAAAACAAACTACTTAAAGGAGCAGCTGAAATGTATTTGTCTTCTGAATGTCCCCTAGAGCCTGGCTAGTAGGGACATTCAGCCCATAAATATGGACTAAACTCTATTTTCATAATTGATTTGCAGTTCATCTTTAAGTGCTAAGGAGGCCAGGTAGTTCAGCAGAGACTGCAGCTTGACTCCTGTACAATAAAGAGTCTGTGCATGCTGTACTCGAGCAGGTTATACCACGGACAGTTGAGGCCAATAGGAATCTCTGTAATAATTTTCACTCTATCATTTTCGAGCATTAGTGACTTACAAGCCCTGATCTTAGTTCTGAATTTGCCTTCATTTTCACTGATTTTGTCATATATCTCATGCCTATTGCAGTAAATTACTGAGATCATAAATGATAACTCATGAAGCCGAGAGTGAAGTGAATGCCATTGGGTGAAAGAAATTAATGGATGCATCTTAGTGCTTTTCTGTATCTGTTGTTTGAACATTTTCATTGCACGTGAGCCTCAGGAAGTCTGGCAATGTGATTGCAAAAAATATCTCTAAGACTCAGCGTTCTCTTGCACCTTCATAAATGTGCAGGTACTGAGGACCGGAGAGATACTAGGGATTTTAGTAATTGTTAGAAATTTCTGTTTTTTAGGTAACAACACAAAGCTGACCTAGTAACTGTGGAATTGCACTACTTACAGAAGTAGGCCAGCATAAATTGAGATAGCATTATCTCAGGAAGTTATGAACTTCCAGTAGTAATTATAATATGGTTCACCTATATTTAGAACGTACTTCTCCTTTGTCTTCGGGGGGGGGGAGTAATTACTGTTGCTATATTTATTGACAGTACTGCTGAAGCACTCTTCATACTGCCTGAATGCCTGGCATTATCTTTCCACTCACAGCAGACAATAGTGGATCCTTTGAGAAATACTTTCCATATTGCATAATACAAACTGGGAGAAACGCTTCACTAACTTCAGCCACAGTGTGTTTTTTAAGGAGGAAAATATAATCCAACTGGGGGTAAAGGATCTTGCACGGACTTACTGTAATAAAGAGCTCTTTGATAGAATTAAACTAGTGTTATTTGTTGGCCATCTGAAGACTGCTTGTTACCACAGACAGCACAGAACACCACCATTAGTTATACGATGTCCAGCAATACAGATTGCATTGATTTGCCATTTGGTGACTGTGAGGTAACAACCAGAGTTTGGATAGCTGAGTACTGGACTGACACAGATACGAGACTGGATGCTGGAAACAGGGCTTGCCAGTACGAATGTGACAGGAATCTTTCATAATCCTCATCGAATCAAGGCACTCTACTATCAATAATGGCTAGTTGCCTTCTGCTAATGACAGTGTTCTTGCTCTTATGAGATACTAGGGTTTTAAGCAGTTCAAGGCTGGTCGTAAGACTCGTGGACATCTGTGTGCCCAGTAAGGGCAACAAAGGAAACTAACTCCAAGGACAAGGAGGTGTTCAAGGCCAGGTTGGATGAGGCTTCGAGCTACCCTGCCCATGATGTGGGCATTGGAACAAGATGATCTCTGAGGTTGATTCCAACTCAAACCATTCTATCATTCTATGAAAAAAATAGCTGACATTTCAGCAGAGACTATTTCTACTAAACAGGGGCAATACCTGAAAGAAGCCAACTAGGAACAGAAATGACAGCATTGCCTGCTGGTTTCAGTATTTTGATGTTGTCACCATCGCAGCTGTCAACAATAATTGGGGCAGTGCTTGGTCACACAGTGACCGTGTGAACAAACACAATGCAAAGTGCATCTCCACCTTTTATAAGCCACATAGAACAAGTAGTGTTACAGAAAACTTGCCAAATCTGTAGGGCCTTTTAAATTCTCAAATAAGAAATCTAAGAAATTTATGATTGTGTTGATAGATGTGGAGGCCAAGTAAACTCATGATGTTGATCTTAGTTATGTTTAAATTTCTCCCTACCTTCTGGTACTTCAAGAAAGAAATTATCTACTCTTAGCTGTATTAAGCATTTGGAAACATGGGGATACCAAGGAAAAGCATTACAAGCATACATTATGTTACACAAAGTCCCAGAACTGATGGTGGGTACATTTCCTCTCAAACACTGCAGATCTATAGTGACATGGGTGGGCACAAGAACCAAACATCCCCTGAACCAGATGTGGAGCCAGCCCCGGGCTTACCAGCCTTCTGCATCAGGCTGCACTCATTTAAAACACTTTTGCAGCAAACAAACAAAAAAGCTTGAGCTTCCAGACCTTGTCGTTCCTTGCTGAACACACGTTTGCCTCTGTTAGATGACTGGTATGTAAAGGCATTCTTTGTCTATCTGTATATACGAGTTCGTTTTAAATGTGGTTAAGTTTGGGATGGAATGCAGTATGTGGGCTTTCTCTTCCTATGCTTTTAATTGCTTTGCAAATTTCATGTTTAGGGAAGAATCTAGCCAGCTCAGCACCCTTTTAGCGATCAGAACTTACCAAGTGCTTGCAAAGCCTCCAGAGCAGGGTAGCAGAGCAGTGAGGATGCAGTCACCCTCTCCAAGGCAGCACATGGTGGACAGAACGTCTAAGAGCAGAATAGAAGTCATCCCTCTCTCTTGGAAAGGTTTTGGTTAGAAGCAGCTTATTTTTCATTCCTTTACGGAGCATTTGATTTTAAACGTAGGGTAAAGACTGTCAAAAAGTCTCAAGTACTACTGTGTATAAGAACAGCAGCCAAACGATCTATCATGTGGAAGATTACCTTGATTTAATGTAAGGCAAAATGCAGTATGGTGAGCCCAGAGACAAATTAAGCACTTATCTGAAAAGTAATTTTAATGAAAAAATTATGTGTGATATACACATTTTCTTCTGGTGAAGCTTATTAAAGTTAGATGGTAAAATTTCCTGGTGGAAAGTTTCCTTCTTGTTTTTATGGACACTCAACTTTATCACCTTCTTCTTGTCCATTTCCATTTTCTTTTCACTTATGAAAAGTTTGGAACTTTTGAAGAGGAAAGTCTTAGTAAAGATTAGGGAGAAAAAGAATAAGAATGAATGCCTACATGTGTACCTATAAATACATAAGGAAAATAGCTCGTATTTTTTGTTCATGAGTTACGTAGATCAGCAAGACTGTAGACTATCAGAAGACACTTATTAAGAAAAATGTGTTAGACAAAAATAGTTTAAAAATCATCATAGGTTTTGATTGCTTAAATCTAGCATAGATCTCTAGTAAAGTGTGATTAATTTACTTGTGCTTCAAAGCTACCTCTTAAAATCATTATAAATCACATTACATTTCCAAGACTGAAAGCAGTGAAAACATTTATTTCCATGTAATCAGGATTTTTTCCTGTTGCTTTTTTTCCTTTCATTTATTTTCTGTTTTCTGCCTTCCCTCCCCTCCCCCAAAAAAGGATGATTTCTTTTGAAAAGGCATGCTTACCTTTCTGTGTTACAAACTTGGTTTTGTACTATGTAGAAGACCTTAGGAACAAAATCCTATGCAAGGAAAGTGTTCTTTACTCTCTGACCAAAATTTTGTGTGATTCTCTCCAGAAAAGACTGATTGCTGAAGACTTCTTGTTTAATTAAATGACATCTAATGTTTTCCTTTGTTTTAGTAGAGTATGCTAAAAAAGTTCAGTTGCATGTGTTGTTATTAGTTTATCCTATTTTTGAGAATCAGTTTATTAAAATACATCTTTATGGTTAGGCAGAATCACAAATACATTTTATTGGGTGTCAGGAATTAATATCTTTCTGAAAGTTCTCTGCCTGTATCCTCTGAACAAGAATATGTCTGCAAAAATAGGCCAGCGAGGAAAGAAAAGGGTTTGGTGAGGCTGTGTTTATTGTTCAATAAATCACAGTCACTATAAGTGACCTGCTGACTTCAAGTTCTTTAGGTCAAGGAACCCTTTGCTATTCTGCAACTTCACCTCTTTGCTGAGCCTCTTAATCAAAAGTGTAAAGCCAGAAAGAACATCAAACAATCAAGAGCCGGATGATTGGATTGGTTATTTTAAATGACTACAGCTATGGTTGTGACAGATTTGGCGATAGATTGCATCGTCTCAGCCTCACTAAGTAGGTTGAATAGCCCGAGCATTTTGTGAAAAACGGCCTCCCCTCTCAAAAAAAAAATAAATTTAAATGAAGCCATCTCTCCAAGGTACCTTGACAGACAATTAATTTACTGCATATGTAAAAGCTGCAAGGTTTTAAAAAGAATTCCAGTGTTGTAACACCTCTTGCTTTGCCCTAATATAAATGAATGACAATTTTAAATGGCTTTACTATATTAACATATATTTAGTGTGCTATTTATTAAGCTTTTTGTCCTAATTCTACTTGGTAATTTGTATTCATTCTTGTGATTTTATCTGTGCTGCTAGTAAGATATTCAAAGGTGGGAAGGATACAAACCAAATAATGACACAAAGAAGTGAAGATTAACCGTATGTAAACACTGATGCAGATTCCCTTTCTCTTCTGCAGTTTCTGTGGTTTCGATGACGGTAAGCATCACAACAGAAAGCAAGAATCAGGCAGATAAAACCAAAACCAACATCCAGGTCATTACCATGGGATTTCTTAACTTGTTTTTATTTAATAAATTAGTAACAGAAAAGAGACGATGCTGTCCTTTACTGGGATGGAAACAGACCTGGGAATTTTTATATCTGAAGGCAATCTAGAAGCATATTGAAGTAGCTATGAATCTGTCATGGGATTTTGTAGTCAAAGAGCCCTTGTGCTTGGGGTGCTGGCAGAAAGGGAGCTACCCAGCAATCTCATTTTAAGCAGGAAAATCCTACACCAGAAAGATACTGGCAAACCAAAGAGAGGGGACTGAAAAACTACATATCTTACAATTCTTGCACAATCTACAGTGTGACTTGTTAATATATATTATAAACTGTGCAATGTGGTACTTTCATTAGGACTTGACCTGCAGCCACAGTAAAAAGTGAAACAGGAATTTAAAAATCAACAATGTTACTAAGAAGATTATACAGAAGAGCCAACCATCGGGCATTATGGAGAGCCATAATTTATAGTACACAAATAGTCATAATTTTTTACTCTAGAAATTAGACCTAAACAGGAAGCATCTCTCAAAGTACTTTCTGGATGAAAAGGAGCTCTTGCATGAGAGGAATCATACGCAAAGCAGTCAATTTTACGGAAATATTTTAAAATATTTGGTTTTCCTAAAATTTATGGAAGACAAATCTTTTTTCTTTTTTTTTCTTTCTCCCCTTCAAGCAAACTTTCTGCATTTCTACTGAGTAAACACTGGGACAGAAAAATGAAAAACAATCTGAAAAATCTTTGTGGAAAATGTGTGTTTGGAAGAATATATTTCTCTAGGAGCTCTACTGTTAGCACAGAGCAAAGGAAAAATAGTAAGATGGAAGACTGATACAACATGCTTCTAAATTTCCTTCAGAGTTCAAACTTCCCGGATCTGCTTATCTCACATTAACGAACAGTGCAGCCTTTTTTCTATCATTAACTCATTAAATAAAAACAAGTTAAACAGTTAAACAACCCAATGGTAATGAATCAGATACTGTTTTCAGTTATATCTGCCTTCCTATTTATGGAACATATATCTTCATCATATAAGCAATTTCAAAAACTGAGATGGGTGTTACATGGTGTTCTTATCACTGACCAATCAGACACCACTGCAGCATTTCATTGTGCAGAACTATGGTGCAGTATTACAGCAATATATTATCCCCATTCTTGAAGATCTTATGTGTAAGCAGGAGAAATTGGCTTTTTATGTTTTAAAGAAAAAAAAAGAGAAGGTGAAGAAAGGCTCAGACAATACAACTGTGGCTCGGTGCATGCAGTTAATTGTGCTCCTTTTTTACTCAAGGAAAAGTATTTTCTGTATGAAAATTGCACTTTGCTGGCTCTCTAATTACCTTTTATACCATGGGAAAAAAGAGCCCTGATAAAAGACTAATGAAACAAAAAAAGCTGAACAGCTTCCAGAAGAATATTTGATCACTATTAGTGCATGATACAATGTAGGCCAAAGTATTCTTGGCTCTCTAAAAAAAAAAAAAAATTCAGGTTGAAAGCTCTGCGTGATTATTATAATTTGACTCATTCTACTGAGGCTGAAATTTTAGAAAAAAAATGTATTTCTGTGACTTGTTGTGCCAATATAAACAAATAGAAGTTCTTTCCTTAGTCATTTGCAAGCTTATTTGGAGAAACTCTACAGATGAGGAGAATGATTGAATGCAGTAATGTCAGAGGGGAAGAGAAAAATTAAAATATAATAGATGAGAATAATGAGAGCCAATATGGGAGGGGGAGAAGACTAGAGACTGGAAAAAGTTTAAATCCATGGAGAAGACTGGTAAGACTAATCTGCTGTGGCTGGTGGAGAAGCAGACATTTGGGAGAAAGCTACATTGATCCAGCTATGGCTACAAAGGATGGCCTAGTATTCATTACTGTGTCTTCCTGTGGCTATGGGTGTCTCTTAAGTTATATTGTATGTAATAAAAATAATTTTTAAAAAATAAAATAAGGATTGTCAATGCATTTTTCAGAAGTGAGACCTACTAAATTGATTGCAAAGATTTTGGTACTTTTCATGATAGACTGCGTGTTTCTTTTCCCTGCCCATGTCCTTGGACTAATTCAAGTCGTGTCTGAACATCTAGGACTTCTACAGTGTTATTGATGGCCTTACTTACGTGTAAGGGAAACCACCTCTGGTTGTGCCGATCTATACGTAGTCTTCTTAGTTGGTTTTATGCCCATGCAAGTTATAAAATCATAGAATCATAGAGTGTGTTGGGCTGGAAGGGACCTTTAAAGGTCATCTAGTCCAACCCTCCTGCAGTGAGCAGTGACATCTTTAAGCAAGTCAGATTGCTCACAGCCCCATTAAGACTGACCTTAAATATTTCCAGGGATGCAGCCTTAACCAACCCTCTGGACAATCTGTTCCAGTATTTCACTATCCTCATATTGAAGAACTTCTCCCTGATATCTAATCTAAATCTACCTTGCTTTAGTTTAAAACCGTTGCCCCTCATTCTGTTGCTACACTCCCTTGTAGACAGTCCCTCCCCAGCTTTCCTGTAAACCCTTCAGGTACTGGAAAGCTGCTGTAAGGTCTCTCTGGAGCCTTCTCTTCTCCAGACTGAACAACCCCAACTCTCTCAGCCTGGCCTCCCAGGAGAGGTACTCCAGCCCTCTGATTATTTCTGTGGCCCTCCTATGGACCTGCTCCAACAAGTCCATGCCCTTCTTGCGCTGTGGACTCCAGGGTTGAACACAGTACTCCAAGTGAGGTGACACCAGAGCAGAGTGAGGCGCAGAATCACCTCCCTCAATCTTCTGGCTTTAAAACTTAGAGCAAAGAAGCTAACTATGACTATTTGGTCAGAGATCTACCTCAGGACGGCCACCAGGAAATACCGAGGAGACAGACAGAACCCCCACTCAATGCACTGTCTTGTACAGGTCACATTCTTAGGCATCTAAGTATTGTTGTGCATTGGTTGATGTATATTTCTGTTTCACTAGACTACCGGGTAATTTAAGCCCTCTGTATACCCAGTCTAGTCCAAAAGGTTATCAGAGTCCCTGCAGCAGTGGAAGACGAAGTTGACCAAGTTTGCTGTCAAAATGCTCTGCTAATTGTCCTTTAGCACATAGGAATAGAAGTGAATCTGAGGCTGGGAGAATCAACATTCAGTATGTGGAAGTTAGAATGCAGCTCCAACATCTATGTGTCATCAGGTAAAGTATAGCTTGGGTTTGTGATGTTAAGAAGTCATTGGATCAGTTTTAACTGGCAGATGCTCAGCAGTGCCATGGAAGGTATCTAAGTAGAATGTGTGATGACTTGAGTGTTGGTTTGTCTATATATTTGGGACCAAATGTTCACTTTATTTGGATTTTTAAAAAAAACCAGCCAAACAATAAAATTGATAGTGTCTTGATCTGCTGATCTATTATACTTTAATACTGGATTGATTCTTCCACAGATCTCAGTGAATACATACAAGGACAAAGGTAAGACGGTAGCAAACTCCTAGCCCACAGCCCAGATAAAAAGTTCAGTAAATTAATTAAAAGAAAAATATTAGCAAACCTGAGGCTCACCCCTTCTAAATCATACACCCAAAGAGTTGCAAGAAGGTGGACCCCAGGAAATCTTTTATATCACATATTGGGCTATCAGCCAAAGGCCTTCTCCACCCACCACCCCCTTTCGACATTTGTGTCTCATTAGCTCATGACAGATTGTGTGGGTTTGGCAATATAATCTCATACAGCGTGACTCAATACAATTTCTTGTTATAAAGAGTTTTCCTTGGATGTATAGAATCTTGCCTCAAATGATTGACTATCCCTGCTACTTGCAAACCAGCAGGCAGTCTGCTGGCCAATTTACCTGAATATTTTCTCAAGTACAGTAGTTTTGCACAATTATTCTACCGTGGTGGTTCTGCTGCTTATGTAAAAGGTCATATAACATGAAAAATGACAGAATCTGACATACTTTTCTCATACTCAAGTGGTATTTTTTCAAGTGGAACAACGGTAACTTAGTGAACTAATCACTGCTCTTTGACATACACATAGTCATAGTCATAGGCAGTGAAATAATATTAAAAAAGGCACTGAATGTCCCTTGCAGTGGAGCATGGTTAGCACTTTTAGCTTTGGTTTTAGAACAATTTTAAAAAAAAATTAGGTCAGAAATTGCATCAGCTAGAGTTTTGAAATTCTATCTTAGTCCACTAGATGGTGATCCCTGTAAATCACAATTCATGTAGCTAAACAAGACTCAGGACATCAGCCGTAAAAAATCCACATTCTTTTATGCAAAATAGAAAACTGGGTTACAATATGACATGGTTTGCATCATAAACCTATATAAACAAATTCCAGAATAAGGTTGAGAAATTGCTTGACCGTTTGACTGGACCGTGCCCTTAGTATCACATTAATAGGACTACTGAGATCCAGTCACCAAGAAAACTGAAATTGATCTTACTCTTTTCTCACCACAAATCAGTTTGGGACATCCAAGCTGCAAACTCCTTTTGGAAGCTCATAATGAAAACTACAGTAAGGCACTATGATTATTTGAGACTACCTTCACCGCACATACATTTAAGCATATTTGTTTTGCTGTACATTGTGCATAAAATTCCATATGTAATCAACATAAAACAAAGGCTTGAGATGCGGTAATAGAAATGTTTTATTAATCAAATATATTTACATTTCTTTGTCTTCTTTTTAAATGTGTGCCTGTTATTTTCATTTAAACACAATGTAGTCTTTACAGTTGATATCACATGAATACAGCTACATGCATGACTTACTTGGTCCTTTGCAGTAAAAAAAATTGCAATTTTATGAAGTTTAAAAAATGCAAGCAAGCTGTTTAACTTTTTAATTACAGTGTCATTATTATTTTTATTACAACAGAGGACCCCTTCAGCATACGCTACATCTATTGGGTGGATTTATGCACTTTTTGAAATCAGCTTTATGATATCAGAACTTCCAAAATCTAGACAAAATATAAGAAAACTACTTCATGCAGTCCCAGAATATTTTATTTTCTGGAATCTTATCCCCAGAATGGACTTGGATGGAACAGAAGAGTGCTCTAACTGTAATTTAAAAACAAAACAAAACCATAGCAATTGATGACTCTCAAAAGCAATGAGGACTACTTTTGAACTTTTGCCTATTTATTCATCTGAAACCACATAATTTTATCATTTATCAGACAGCATCACATAACTTAATGGCACCATATAAATAATAAATAGCAATTAAAAGGAGAGATGATGTTACCAAAAGAAGAGATAGACACATCATTTCTTTCTAGTATGTAATGTGCTGTAATTATTACATTATTTCCTACTTAGCTTTCTTTCATGGGAAGACAATCATATTGTATTAAAAAAGATCATAATTGGGGTCTATAACTGCAGGTTCACAAATGACCTAATGTTTTTCCAAAAGGAATAACTCCAGGAATATAAAAAATTTACTTCCCCACTAAAAATAAAAAATAATTAGAAGTAGGCACAGTTTTAAATACGACTTCCAATGTGTTTGGGGTTGGTCAAAAAAAAAAAAATGAAAACACCAAACTTGTATGTATTTACCAGCATAAAAAAACAGATGCCAAGAGCTTCAGAAATTCTGAAATGGCAGGCACATAATCACTACATTTAAAGATAATTGTACTAGACTTACTGCTTCAGTTTACTGTGTGCAAACACATACTGTATTCATAACAGACCTAAATGTATGGGTTTTTCTGAATACATGAACAGCAACTCACTCAGCATTTGGGCACTCAGACAGGAACTGGATTCTGCTTAGTCCAAACGAAGGACGTATTTTAGCTTGTCCGTGTTAGTTTTACATTTGCTATATTGCAACAAAATGCCAAAAGTTGTGAGAAAAAAACCACTATGAAATCATGGGTTTTCACTGAATTGCTTTTGTATGCTGCCAAACCTGTTGTGAAAGTTTTATGTATAAAATAATACAATAACTGCAATTGTGCTTAGGCGTTTGGCACAACATAGTGATTTACATGAGAAAGAACTATTTGGAAGAAAAGAAGTAAGTTCTGCAGAAATCTTACCGTGGTGCACTTTCTAAAAAATCCAGTAAAATCTTGAAATAATTGATTTTTATCTCATGCCCATTCAGGAGAATACTTAGACACACGTTTAATTAAAAACATATGAGTAGGCCTATCTGTATTCAGCAGGGAACTTGTAATATCTGTAATCACATACTTGCTTTCTATACAAATCCCTCTCTGCAGGAGGCTGAGTGCTCTGCACTACCACTAACCACATCCCTGAGCAGGAGAGCAGTTAGAGAATGCAACAGCACGAGTGAGTGATCTAACAGATAGGACACATTTGCTTTTCAGAGCATGACATATCTCTTTTCCCACTTATTTGATTTATAGATTTCTGCTTGCTTTTTCCTTTTTTCCTAATATCTACTTGCTCACAGAAATAATCTAGAGCTGCTGTTCAAATGTTAAATAAAAGCTGGTGCCCCACCAACATGTTACTTTACATTAAGTCTCTTACATAAGGGAAGATGTGAACTGCCATCCATGAGGGTCTGAGAGGTTTGGTATCGGATTTTGGTTTTTTCTCTTTGATTAGCCTTGCTAGGAAAAAAACAATGTTCAAATAGTCACCTTTAAGTTACAGTTCTTCCTACCCAGCTTCCCATGCTTCTTTGAACCTAAAAAAAAAAAAAACACAAACGAACAGACTGATACATCTATATAGTAACTGAGAATCTCTCATAGTTTGCAGGATAAAATCAGGCAATGACAGAATTGCTAATTCCCCATAATTCTGCAGCAGAAAATGGAGCTGAAAAATTTGCAGGGCTGAAGTTTCCTTATGAGATTATCTGGTACTTGCTAGAACAATGATAAAAAAAAAAATCTTTTTTCAACAATATTTTGCATTTTTAATGGCCAAACACAAATACAATAACTCCTGAAGTAATTCCTTGCAAATCTTTGGAAACTCCAGATTCTGCAGTGTAGTTTCTGCAATAAAAAAAAATAAATCTTGAAGAATGTCTTAGATTTTAAATTCTTTTAAAATATATTTAAATTTTACTGTATGCTCTTTTTCTGCTTTTTTAACTGTATGCGCTTTTCAAAATTGATAAATGATCTGAACCTGTTACTAAATTTGTAGCTGATTCTGTCTAGCCCTTTACAGAATTTGATACTTAATTCTCTACATACTTAAAATCATCCCCATAAATGTTTTTAAAATATTTAATATAGTCAGCTGAGCCCTTATGAACCACCTAGCATTTCAGTTTTGGTGCAAAACTGAATCTGTTTTAATCCCCATAATCTCCACAAATTTATTTTGCAGTTTACCTTATGATATAGCATGACATCAGAACCATGCTGTTTGTGGTATTGTCTTTTTTTCTGTTTAGGTTTTTTTTTGTTTTTTTAATATATTTTTAGCAAACTACAGCTCTAGCATTGAGACAATCAATATATAAACACTGCTGGTCTCTAAAAGTGAAAACCATTCTTTGATTAGACAAAGCCATGAATCTGAAATACATCAAGGACAAAAGCTTGAAAAAAAGCCAATATGGAAATTGTTAAATTGAACCAAGGTAGAGACATCTGAGACTTTTACATTGATGTTGGGAACATCTTGGCTTCCTTTCATTCACGACTGTACCAGGCATATTTCTGTGAAGTGAATACTATGAAACCTCCAAGCCATTTACAAAGTATCTGAGTTCAGATTTAGCTTTTGTTTTGAAGCTCAGTCCAAGTATGTTGAAAGTTTCATCTAATACAGGAGCATTTTCAATTTGATCCAAACCAACAGAGTAAAAATATCAATGGCCTACAGCTTGAATTTCTGATCATTTTTCCTAGAAATCAGCAAGCCATTAAATCACCCGAACAAAAAACATCTTGGTTATTGCTCCTCAAAATGAAATTTACAAGTAGACTGGAATCTTAGACATTTAAAATACTTTCTACCGCCTCTGTCTTTCATAGCTATTAGACTGAACTTGAGAGCTCTATTAGTTTAACATAGTTTTCCTACTGGTCTCTTCATATAACATATATTTGCAGGTATGTAACTTTTTTTTTCTCATTTTCTTTTTCCAGAATATCTATGCCATCACAATGCTGTTGAACGAAACTACGTGCATGAAAAAGTGCACACAGTGTGAGGCATGAGACTGTGGAAATGAAATGCCCTTTGGTCTGAGGAGGCTGACACTGACCCAGATACAGCTCTTGATCACTTCCCGCCCCACACAGCAATTTCTATTACAGCCGTGTCAAGATCAACTTAGCCCAGCCCAGCCAAATGTATGGATTACATCTGGGTCTTTTGAGTCATGCTACAAGAAAAGGTGCAACAATAAGCAAGTCCATGTGCATTCTCAGTCACAACTATGGGCGGAAGAACCCTTGAGATTCCTCACTTTGGCATTAAATAACAATTATAAAGGCTTTTAGAATTAAAGCAATACATGGTAGGACTTGCAATGTTAACAGTCCAAGGTAACTTGTCAATTGAAATAAGACTCATCCCTAGTCATAAATAAATAATCTCTTTCCTGGTCTCACTTCCACGCCAGGATCAATATCTTTTAACATCTTACTTATTTTATTACTGCTTTTGGTTTTCTGGGGCTGATTGAAAGTTGCTCAGAGGAAATCTTTGGTTTTGCTTAAGTGTCCGTGACATTTAATCATGACTTTCCTTGCAGTTTAATTCCAACCAGTCAATCAGTTAATCCACTTCAATTGATTCTGTGCTCTCTGTTATTGGCTTGCACTCATTGGGCATCCTCTGGTGTCGACTCAGCTGGGTGGCTTGTGTGAAGCTCCTCTCACACCTCTCGCACCTGGTGAAGGCAAGAGAGAAAATTGAGACCAGGGAGCTGCTCTGGGGGGGGTGATGGGCTTTGTCTCATCCTGCCTAATCAGAACAGACACTCAAAAGTGGCTTCAGATTTTACTGGCTCAAGAGGTTTAATTGGTCGCTACTTCCAAGGCCTTGATGCCTATGATGGGACAAGGCCTGTCTGATTCAGAACAGAGGAATCTGTCAATAGACAGGGGGAAGGTGATTTCTCCAGAGAGGCCTGTCCTGCTGTAGCTCTGATCACTGTCAGTTCAAATAGATAAAGAACAAAAAGAGATTTTTAGGAGTGAGCCATCAAAGAAGCAGCTTGTCTGCAGTTTTCTGCTCTGTAACCCCTAGGAGAAATTGATGACAAATAGAATTTCACTTTCTGCTAATTTAAAATCCACAATTGCCTATTGGAGGAAGAGAAATCA
Source organism: Apaloderma vittatum (assembly GCF_000703405.1). Classification (NCBI taxonomy): domain Eukaryota; kingdom Metazoa; phylum Chordata; class Aves; order Trogoniformes; family Trogonidae; genus Apaloderma; species Apaloderma vittatum. Next base: position 71,098 of record NW_009721056.1, read on the forward strand.
CAAAGCAATAATTGTTCAGTGCCAGAACAAGAGAGAAAACTTTGTTTATTTGATCTGACTATGCAGTGGGGTTTATTTTAAACAGGCACATAGAGTTAATGATTACTTAATTATCTGAAAACATCCACACTATTTGAGAAATCTGTGTGTTGAGCAAGAACTCATAAAAGTCACAAGTGTTTGCTTCACTGTCTTTTATGTCTCTCTTTCTGCCCTGTCCTTACTTTAGAGAACCATAGTCTACATTAAAAATAACACAAACAAATGAACAAAGCCATCGAATTTTGGAAGGAGTAGGACTGGCCTTATTGTTGGCTTGCAGTGAATCCCCTATCTATGCCCTGAAAGAGAATATATTGTATTTAATCTCCCAAATACTGCCCTCTTAAATTGCATTCAGAACATTAGATAGGAGTGTTTGCTGAGTTGCAAGTACAAATGCAGCAGATTTTTCTTGCATGGCACTCACTCCAAAAAACACCTTTGATTTAATGCTGCTGTATGATGTTTTATCTTCAAAGAAGATTATCATAAAAGCATCACTACGGTGAATTCTTCACCTTCAAAGGAGAAGTGAAGAAAACAAAGGGCTCAGCTAATTCATATTCATCTTTCTCTCTTCACTGATGTGAATGATAGAAAGTGAACTGTCACTGATCTGGCCATTTATGAAAACCCAAAAAAAACCAACCCCCAAAACCCCCCAAAATCCCAATACAACAAAAAACAGAGAAAAGAAAGATATTTATATGTATGCATAATTATGGAATATTCTTCACATTGGTAGTTTTTAGTAAGAAAGTTCTGCTTCAGGAGTATTTAGCACATACATTACAGAGTCATTCATCCAAACTACCGTACCAGTCTAAAATGTCAACATTTTTAAGTTGTGTTTCTCTGATTGTCTTTCATGGAATATTTTTAGCAGCCTGTTCCACTATTAAAAACTGCACTGTGATCTTGACAAATGTAAAATGTCAGCTTTAATGTATCAGACCTATCAGCTCAATGAAAATAACTCAGAAGTATTGATTACTTAATGATTTTTAGGGTATTCATTAACGTCTAAGTGCAGATCATCTGCTCTCCAGAGCTCCTGAAGTGCTGATGACACATTAGTGTACTGCTGATTGTTTATTAGAAAACTGATTAGTTACTGGATTAGTGTGTCAAAATATACTACCTTTCATTTCCTGACAAACTTGCAAATTATTGTATTATTTTTATATATATATATATATCACAGAGGCATTAGAATCAATTTTAAGGCTGGGGGGGGTTAACTTAGTCTACATGAGATATTGTCATCTACTTGAACTTGATAGTTTTGTTATTTTGATGTCTACAAAGACAAGCACTTTGCTCGCTGAGCAATGGGAGGCTTGGATCCTTACATAACCAATCTGTAGGTGGTATAATTGCAAAATAACCTTCAAAATCAGGTGTGGAAAAACCCAACTTCTAAATGCCTGGCCAAATAAATGAAATACACTCTATCAGGATGCCTCGGGGCCATACATGAATCAGAGAAACACTGTGAGGTGACGGAAAGACAGAGTCACTCGTTAAAACTACTGTCCGTGAAGCTGTGGCAGGCCTCCTTACCCTTTCTGGAGTTGGCCTGTGAGGCTAGAGCTGAGCACTGCATTCAAATAGCACCTTGCGTTGCTCTTGAAAGCACAGAGCAAGGCTCACTGTATTTCTTTAAAATGTGAGTTCCCATCCTTTATCCACAAGCTTCTTCTGCAGTGAAAGGCCTCTAACTTCCCAGCCACAGGCTGTTCTGGGACATTTTATTAAAGACGCAGGAAAAAAAAGATCACAAAGATAGACCAAAAAAAGAATAGATCTCTAGCTAGAAGCATCTATCTACACTTTGGACAGGAAGGACATGGGTGCCACATGATGCTGCTGGTTGGGCTGTGCTGTCTGCACTATGAAGCCACTGGGCAAAAGTCAGAACAAAGTCGTTAGCAAGTCAATTAATTCTCCTGCCTTTCTTATGTACCCAGATAACCTTCAGTGAGTACTCATGGTGCCCAGTATTTTCGAGGTACTTGCAAAAGGCATTTTCAGGACTATATTTCTGGATATATAAGTACCTGGCTTACAAACAGGGACCTGTTATAGACCCCCAACTCATCTTTTCAGTGTGGTCTAGAGAAGTTTTTGTTGGATGCAAACTGATAAGAAAGGTGAAGATAGTGTCACAGCAGTCAGAATAACAATTTCGTGGTAGGCAGGAATGGGAGGAAAATGACCTACTCTGCCTTGTGGCAGAGCTAAAAGAAGTGGAGAGGTTAGGAGCATCAGAGAGTGTGAAAGGGAAATAGGATGGTGGAGCCACTCCCTGATCTGTAGACAGCAAGCTCCACAAGAAGTGGGGGAGTCTCTCTCCTCTGACCATCAGACCAAAGGAGTGGATCTAAGAGATGGGGGGGAATTGAAACAAGTTCCTGCTCAGAGAGGCAGGAAAATCCCTGCCTGGCCTTCCCCACCTGCCCAATTGCTCCTATGGAACGAGCATGGAACTCTGGAACATGAGAGTCAAGAAAATGATGAGATGGACGGAGGTGCACCCATGGGATTGTCTAAGGTGAGTGAGTCATCCCCATACATTAGAACTACTCTGACTAAGAAGAAAAGGAAGGTAATTATTGCAGGCGGTTCCATTCTGAGGGGAACAGAGGGTCCCGTCTACCACCCGAATCCAGCACGCAGGGAAGTCTGTTGCCTCCCTGGAGCCCCAGTTAGGGCCAGTTAGCTCAGTCAGTTGAGTGTGGTGCTAACAATGCCAAGGTTGCGGGTTCATTCCCCGTGTGTTGCCTGATCTAGTCGACAGGTGGCATCCCTGGTGACAGGGAGGCTGGATTAAAATGATCTCTAAGGTCCCTTCCAGCCTAGGCCATTCTATGATTCTGTGATTTTATGATATTACCAGAAAGCTCCCTGGTCTGGTGCATCCCACTGTTTACTATCAGCTGCTGGTTTTGCAAGATGGCAGTGGTAAGATTAAGCAAAGAAGTCTAAAGAGGATAGAAATCTGGGTGCAGTCAAAGACCTACGATCTCATTGCGATTACGGAGACATGGTGGGATAGCTCACATGACAGGAGTGTGGTAATCATAGAATCATAGAATGGCCTAGGCTGGAAGGCAATGAACAATCTGAGTCATGATTACTGAGGCTGACTACAGAGTCGTGGTGGAATAGCTCACATGACTGGAATGTGGTAGTGGATGGCTCTGTGCTTTTCAGGAAAGATAGACTGACAAGGTGTGGTGGACTTGCTTTCTATGTGAGTAAGCAACTAGAATGCATCGAGCTAAAACACAGTGGAAGAGGATGAGAGTGTTGAGAGCTTTTGAGTAAGAATTAAGAGACATGCAAACATGGGAGATATTGTTGTGGGTGTCTACTACAGACCACCTAACTCAAATGGAAGAGGGAAATTTACAGTAAGTGGAAAAAGGGTCTGGTTAATTGAGAGGATTATAGAAATGTGGCCAGAGTATATAGAGAATCAACAAGAAAGTCCAAGGCTCTCTTGGAATTTAGTCTGGCTAGAGAAGCAAAAGAAAAGTAAAAATTCTTCCAATACATCAAGGAGAAAAGGAAGAGTAGGGGAAAAGTAGATCCGCTGCTAAATGAGGCAGGAGATACGATAACAGAGGATGCCGAGATGGCAGAATTGCTGAATGCCTTCTTTGCTTAAGTCTTTACTTCTAAGGCCAGCCCTCAGGAATTCCAGTCCCTGGAAGTAAGGGAGCAAAACTGGATGAGGATGACTCTCCACTGGACAGTGAGGATTTGGTTGAAGAACTATTACAAAAACTGAAACCACACGAACCCATGGGCCCCTGCAGGGTGCATCCATGTGTGCTGAGAGAGCTGGCTGGTGTTGTGGCTGAGCTGCTCTCCATCATCTTTGAAAACTCATGGGGAATGGGAGAGATGCCTGAGGAGTGGAAGAAAGCCAATGTTACTCCAGTCTCCAAAAAGAGCAAGAAGGAGGACCCTGGCAACTATAGGCTGGTCAGTCTCACCTCCATCCCTGGGAAGATGATGGAGTGGCTCATTCTGAAGGCCATCTCTGATCAATTAGAAGCGGGTTATCAGGAGTAGCCAGCAAAGGTGAAATCTTGCCTGACTGATATCTTTCTGTGAAGGCATGACCAAATCAGTAGATGAAAGGAGAGCAGTGGATGTCATATACCTTGACGTCAGTAAGGCTTTTGATACTGTCCCCCATAACATCCTTGTAGGTAAACTCAAGAAATGTGGGATAGATGACTGGACTGTGAGGTGGACTGTGAACTGGCTCAGCAATAGGGTTCAGAGGGTTGTGATCAGTGGCACAGAGTCAAGCTGGAGTTCAGTATCTTCATCAATGACCTGGATGAGGGGATAGAGTGCACCCTCAGCAAGTTTGCTGATATAAACCTGGGAGGGGTGGCTGACACCCGGAAAGGCTGTGCTGCCATCCAACGAGATCTGGACAGGCTGGACTGCTGGGCAAAGGTAAACCTCATGAAGTTCAATAAGGACAAATGTAGAGTCCTGAATCTGGGAAGGAATAACACCAGGCACCAGGTCAGATTAGAGGTCGCCCTTCTGGAAAGCAGCCCCGTGGAGAAAGACCTCGGAGTCCCAGTGGGCAGTGAGCTGTCCATGGGACAGCAAAGTGACCTTGTGGCCAAGAGGGCCAGTGGGATCCTGGGGTGCATTAAGAAAAGTGTGTCCAGCAGGTCTAGGGAGGTTCTCCTCCCCATCTACTCTGCCCTGGAATACTGTGTCCAGTTTTGGGCTCCCCACTTCAAGAGAGACAGGGGCCTACTGGAGAGAGTCCAATGGAGAGCTAGGAGGATGATGAAGGGACTTGAATATCTCTCCTGTGAAGAGAGAAAGAGAACTGGGGCTCTTCAGCCTTGAAAGGAGATGGCTGAGAGGGGACCTTACTAACATATACAAATATCTGAGGGGTGGGTGTAAAGGGGAAGGAGACAATCTCTTCTCAGTGGTGACCAGTAATAGAACAAGAAATAATGTGTTTAAGTTAGAACATAGGAAGTTCCACCTCAGCATACTGAGCAAACTTCTTTACTGTGACAGTGACAGAGCACTGGCACAGGCTGCCCAGGGAGGTTGTGGAGTCTCCTTCTCTGGAGACCTTCAAAATCCACCTGGACACGTTCCTGTGTGGCTGCCCTAGGTGATCCCGCTCTGGCAGGGGGGTTGGACTAGTTGATCTCTAAAGGTTCCTTCCAGCCCCTAACATTCGACTATTCTATGGTTCTGTGAAAAGCAGATATATTTTTTTCGATCGAGTTAGGTCTTAATCTTTCCCTCTATCAACCATCCCTTCCCAGACCTGTTGCAAGAGGATAACCATTACAATGACCTGTGCCTATGAGACTGGTGAGCATGTGAGTGCATGGATTTATGTGCATGTTTCTACACTGCAAGCCATATATTTTTAATGTTGTGTTGAAAAGTTGAGTATGAGCCAAAACAGACAGAAAATAACAGAAAATAACAACGAGGCTGAACCTCAGTCTGGCTATTAGACAGACATCAAATTTTTGGTTAATCCTCAAATTTAGATACAGCTATTGGCAATAATATTACCTATCAACAGAGAAACCACTTAATTTCCACTTAAGCCATGTGTGGACTATGGAAGTACTTTAAACAGCCACTGACACAATGTGGAATCAAAGAAGCAATTTAAAAGGCTTCACATAATTAGACGCCATCAATGAAAACTGGATCCATGTTATTGGTTTTTTTACAATGTGTGTGTGTGTCTTCATTTTAATTGTAAAGGACCAATGTACTACAACATTCAGCCTCATCTAACACAAGGTTTCTCTACATGATTTGCTTGGAGGGGCAGTAAACAAAATGGTTCTTAAATTCACAAACAACATGAACATCAATGTTGTTTTGATACTTTTAGAAGTACTGGGTTTTCTGGCTTTGTTTATATAGCCATCATTGTCACTGGTCTGTTTGTTTGCTTCGCAGTGCTTTCAAAACATTGACATTGAGAATTACAGGCAGGATTAGTTTAATTCCCAAGTTTATGTAAACCTCCGTGAAAGGCTTTGTGTGAAGAAAACATTGAGGATCTATTTTAGGAAAAAATACCTTAATTGGATTAGTAAACATTCTAAGATTTCATTCAAGAAATACATTTAACACTAAATTTTAAATTCAGTTGAAAGGGTTTTAAAAAAAAAACAAAAACCAAACAACAACAACAACAACAACAAACCTAAAATGCAGGACAAAGCTGAGACATCACTGCAGGTACAACATAGATATTCAAATTTAAATTAATATTTCCCAGGTTTGCATTTGCATTTCAGTTAAAAAAAAATTTTAAACATCTGGTTTATACCAATCTGAAAGAGTCTTTCCTCTAACTCTTTTTCTTAACTCTTGAATATTAGATGTTTGCAGAACTCTGATTCTGCAGGTAAGTCACTTAACTGTTCTTTAATTTTACTGCAGTGGAACAGACTTAAGGAGGAAGAATTTCAGAAGAAGGAGTGAATAATTGGTGAATAATTGTCCTTTTTCTTTTACCTTTTAATTTACTTAAGAGCTCTGTTCCCAGACTAGCAGCCATAGCGGAGACTTCAGTAAGATAAGAATACACAAAAACTTTACAATGGTGAGGCTGACTTGATAGCTTGTGATGACATGAAAAGAAATCCCTTCTAACTGGACCTGCAGTTCAGGCAATGCAGCTAAAGCTTTGACTACAGATAACCTCACTTAGCATTGTTATCTGTAATGAAAAGCAAATAGAAAAGTCTTCCACCATGGATCCAAAGTTACCTAGGACCTACAAAGAAAGCTCCAGAAAAAGCTTTTTAACCAGTCATGGACTTCCTTTTAAATAACAATTAATTTGAAATATTTTAAAATATTGTCACCCTGTACTCACCACTTTTAAAACCACATTCTAAAAATGATATGCATACAAACATACACTATGTTTGACATTGCTTACTTAATTCATCACAGCATAATTTGCCCAGTTACAACTTACAGATGTAACTGCCTTGCTGCATTAGAAATCATGGAATTGCATTCACAGCAGATGCAAGATAACTGTCCAGTTGATTGCTCACTTTCACCTATAAAATTGAATTTAGTAATATTTTTTAAATTATGCCTGTTGTTTTTAAAATAACTTAGAATTAAGTAATTTAACACTATCCATGCATGGTTGTTCTTGCTAGTTTTAAAAATATTATTCAACAGAAGTATGTCCATTACCATGAATATAGACTTTTCCAAAATATGGGCTTTTTCCAAATATGGACTTTTCTGTTTTGCCTTTTTTTTTGTAAGTGTACACTCAAAATCCCTTTGTAAACAAACATTAAAACCTAAATTGCATGATCCGGAGACAGAAATCTCATTTGTCCCATATATGGTTCTTGTTTACTGGAAGTTGTTGAATTTTTTTTCTAAGCTTACTTAATACCAGGTCTTGGATACCTCCATTTCAAAGGAGGATCTGAATGATGATGAGGCATCAAGGTGAGCTACAACTATCTCTTTTTCCTCCAGCAGTGAGGGGGAATCGGTTTCTGTTGCTCCTCTCAAATGCAAGCAGTCCTGCACGGAAGGCAAATCTGCCCCTCAAACAGCTTGCCTTTGTGTCTCCTTATCTGTCTAACAGGGATGGGAAGATCTGTAGCTCCAGTTTTAGCTTCATGTGAAACTGCTAGTCAGTTTGCTGCAATTACTTCGACAAGTCTTTCAGAGAGAAATAGTATGACTGTTTCTCGAGTTTAAGGAGGAAACTAAATAGAAATATTGAAAAAATGAAATTACGCCATACACCGTAAAGAAGTAGTACAAAGCATCCACATTTTTTGTTGTTCTGCTGTGCATCTTTAAGAATGGGCAGATAGATCCCAGAATACTTAAAAACTTCAGCATAAGCAGGGCAAAACAAACAAAGAAATCCCATACCACTGGTTAATTGTAGTACATACATTAAGCCCTTTCACAAATAAAATTGTGCTGTAGTCAAGACAGTTTTGGAAAAGGGGAAAAAAATTACTAAATCTAGAGGAGAAAAATAATCACTCTAAATGGGGCAAAATAGCAGATCTATTGGAAACATGACAAAAACAGAATGTTAAGGAAAAAAATTAAGTGGAGTCAACGAGGTTACACATAAGTAACACCTTAACATTAAAAGAAATCTATTTTTCATTTTGACCCGGAAACCTCTTCCATTAATTACTAAAATCTATTTACACAGCAACTAGATAAAATCAATCTGATCGCTCACACTATTTTTGGCTCACTTTCTACGGGCTCTGAGCATGCAACTCTAGATGAGTCGATGTTTAGGTGCTCAGAATTCTCATCTTCTGCCACCTACAACACCATCGTAACCATGATTTCTGGTATGCGAGCTCTTTGGCACTGGATATGCAGCATTTGGTTCCTGGCTCTGTCCCTTTGCCCCCAGCAGAGACATGTATGGAGGCCATGCTTCCTTTCAACCATATATGGAGGCAAAGCATCTCCACCGGTATCTCTACCAAGGTTGTTATGAAGGGTTTTGACAGGCCCCATGGCTGAGCTCACTTACATTAACCAGACCAAGAGCACAGTATGGCAAAAGTAGAAAAGAAGGACAAACAGAAACATAGACAGAGGAGAGACAGTCTCTGGAGAATCAGGAAAGACACATATCTTCTACACTTGCTCCCGTTCCTCCTAGGAACACCAGGTATCTTCCAAAAGGAGTGACGTCAATACATTACACATTGATATCAATATATTATCTTTGTTCCAAAGTGGGATTGTTCCAGGTATAATATCCATAAAATTTGTGCCTGTCAGTTCAGCAAAGGCACAAACACAAATATGGAAAAGTTATGTTCTGTCTTGGTGAACACCTCCTGCTAGGTAGGCAGAGTCTTGCAAAACAGAAGATAAAATGCACCTGGATCAGGTGCGTTGTGGCTGGAGGTTAGCACAGAGGGAAAATTTCTGAGACTCAGGTTGGGGCTTAGCTTTAATTTCAGTAAAGAGAAACTGCAGAAATAAACAGAGTCTGTTTAATCAAAAAACATCTTGACCAAGTAACTCTTTTTTTTTCTTATATCTTGGGCAGATGAACACAATCAGTTTATTACTGTGATCTTCTCAAACCTATGCCACAAGCCAGAGTTGCATTTTCTATGCAGTGATTCTAAGACTGAAAAGAGATGCATACTTTTCCCCCATATTTAACCAGATCCAGATTAGCTTTTATGTGAAGCTCACTCTACTTCAGCACATAGGTTTCAAAGAATCACACTGATGTTCTTACAGCACAATCTGTCCCAGTCTTGAGCGTATATTCAACTATGGTTCTCTGACAGCAGCTTGTCATTTAATTAAACCAAGCAAGTTCTCATCAGAGGATACAAAATTGCTCAGGGCTTGCAAGGCACCCCAAAACAAGCCTAGTTTAATTCTGATTTTAGCCACACCACTTAACGGTTTCATCTGACCTTGGCTTTCAAGGGAACCTCTGCTGTGTGTGCTGGTATGGAGAGGTGAGTCTAGGGAACAGCAGCAATTCATTCCCCTCTCTAATCTCAGCTGGCAAAGGCTGTTGACTTCAAGTACTTACTTGAAGGGTTTTTCCCCAGTGTGTGTCCGGATGTGGTTGTTGAGTGTGGTAGCCCCAGCAAAGGCACGACCACAGTAGCCACACTTGAAGGGCCTGTCACTGGAGTGTGTAACTACGTGGTTCCTCAGCTCTGAAGGTTGGGAGAAAGACTGGGAGCAGTGTCCACACTGGTAGGGCCTGCAATGGGAAAAAGAAACACCATTGTCATCAGTGCTTTCTATTGATGGGAGTGGTAATCCATACAGGTAGAAGCATCTGGTCTTCCCAATAATCTCCAAAGAGAACTGTCGGTGCACTTCCCTCTTTAGCAAATGTGAAATGCTTGTGCAGGAGTTGACTAAGAGTCTATGGACATCGTGCCCCACACAACGTAATTCAGCAAGCTAGTGAGCCTGCACTACATATCATATGTCTGCCTTCTCTCAAACTCAATATTGCACTCCTTAGTGACGAGAAACCCCTTACACATCAAAGCTGAAAGACTCATTAAATCCTCTGTTTGTTGGTGTCAGCTACGGTCTTACCTACAAATGCATGTCTAATTTTTATACCTATTTCCTAAGTGGATTCTGTGACCATTTACTATTAAAGTTTTCATATTGTTTTGGAGTAATTTAGGGGTTTTTTTAAGATTACCCTTTTCAGTGAGAGACATTGGGAAAAATAACACCATGTTAAAATTACCTTTCTATTTTCTTACGGCTATTGAAAAAAATTTCATTTAATCAACATATTTCTCCCATCTGGACTGAAATTGCCTTTCTTTGTGATCTTGAAATGAAACTCAGAACTTAGGTTTTCGACACCACAATTTGTTAATAACAAACATTACAAAAGACGAAACTAACCAATGTCACAAATTCAGAATCATAACAGTCTGCAAACACAGAAAGAAAAGAATACATGAGAGCAAGGTGAGACAGGACTGCTGAAACACGAATACCATTGCTAATCAAAATAAAATGTGAAGAAACAATGTCTATATATTTTTACTTGGTACAAGTAATTTAATAACAGCATCCTACAGGGTATTTTTCCTTTTCACATTTGATTTAAGTTAGCGACAGAGTTCTACACACTCATCAGACATTTTGTTAAGAAAATTAAGAATTTTTCTAGAGGGATATTAATGATTTTTACTCTGTACAATATTTTAAGGCACAGCTCTTGATGTCTGTATTTCTGGAGCCAATGGCCAACACCAACATAATTGCTCTCTCTTTAATAAATGTGTATGCTTAAATGGCTAGAAACCAAAACTAAAGGGAAGGAGACAATGGTGACCAAACATGTACAATTCAATTAAGTGCAAAATAAAGTGAACTATCTCATTTATCAAGTGAACTGCTTAATTGTGGCTACTTGCATCACTGAACACAAATACTATTATTTTACAGTGCTTCAGAGCACTGAACCCTGATTTTAGAATTTTTTAGCTTGATTAATAGCTCAGTATTGGTCAATAACTCAATAGCTTACAATTTTAATTACTTACATTTGAAAATCTAACTGCTCTCCTACAAGCTTGAAAGAAATATATAAAAGCTGTGGAAAGGTTACTTAATCTAGATGATGTGGCCCTTAAAAAAACCACGCATATAGATAAAATAATATTTTAAGAAAAAGATTAAGTACTGAATATCGGCTTCCCTTACTGGAAGCCAAGTAGTAGCATGTCCAGCCTTCTCCTTTCTTGAGGTGCATAGTTAGTTTGCACAGAAAACATTTCTCAAAGTTGACACAAAAATTCAAGCACTGGTAGAACAAAGATGATTTGTGAATACAAAGTTATTTGTCTGACTATTTTCAAAGCAAGTACTTCTAAGCAAAAAGAACACACTAAGATATTCTGTATCCACAAAACATTGATTTTTTAATAGTGAAAGGGACCATTAACATCTATTAGCCTCTGGTTATCTATTTTTAACAGCTACTGCAATAAATGATACAACACTACATAACACCAATTAATCTTTTATTTTTTTAACAGTCAGTGTGATTAATTTCTTGTAGTGAAAAGTCACACCGATACTTGTCTGTACATAGTCAGAATTCCAAGACAGTTATAACTGAATATTGTGATGCCAAGTAAAATGTTTTTAACCCCTAGATTGGCTCACAACAAGTTTCTTGTTTACAAAGGGTATAAATATGTGCCCTCAGAATACATTTCACTGGCTAATGTTCAAGAAAAAGAGCTCTGTAAAAAATCATCTATTGTCAGATTACTTTGACTGTGTTTCTTCCATTCATACGTGTCTTGGGAGAATAACTATTAGTTACCCTCCTCTTTGCATGGGATGCATTTCTCTGGTTTATACATAGGTGATTCTGATTAATACTAAAATGAGCAGAATAAGTAATCTTTTAGAGCTAGATACATGGCACACATAAAAAAAAGCTCATTTGAAAAAGAAAGCCTATAAATATGTCAAAATACTACTGCAAATTTAAAATGCTGTTCCTTATTTGTACAACCGCAGATTCAAATATGCCAAATTTCGACAACTTTTGGATACTACTGTTTTTTCCAAGAGCAAAAGAAGTCATTCCATAAGTGTAAGAGTTATCATTTCATTCTCTGGTAACCATTTTACTGTGCTCAGAAATTTTTCTTGGCAGAAAATAAAATCAATATGTTGTTTTTTAAAAAAAATGAAAGTGGTGCAGAAGGACTGAACACGAGCAATGCTCGGTTCAGTGAGTACATTGACACAGGCGGAACAGGCTTGTCTTTGATGTAGCGGTTATGTCTTCTGGCATCATTTTGGTCTGCGCTGGGACAATGAATTAAGAGGGTTAGCTCCTTATAGCAGAGGTTTGCAGACTGAGGGAACAGAGACACAGTGACAAAAACAGTGGTCTTCACATGTTGTGTTTTCAAAGACGTGCTGTGAGACAGAATGTAGTCCCAGATCAGAAAAGAACTCATTTCCATTGGCATAACCGAGAACATATTGTACCTTCCTGAGCTTCAAGGTTTCCACGTGAGTATAGGCATAGCTATGTCACAGCCCAGATGTGTGTTTGTCTTCCAGAAAACTATTCTTCAAACAAAATGAATGTCAGTCATAACTAAAATATTCCTTTGCAGATGTACAAGCAGATCTGCAAGCACGAAAGTAATCAGTTTGCTAAAACAGGTGTACCAGGGCCTCAAAATACATGCTGACTGTCTGAAGAAATATTTTTTTCTATAAAAATCTGTTCTCCAGCTATAATGTACCAGAAATAACATGTTTTTGAATGTTTTCATCATTGCATTTTCTACACAGGATGCTCCAGATTTAAATCAAGCCTGCTCTAAATTTTCTCATACAGTAATTTTTGAGTTTCTTTTTAGAACAGCTAAACTGACATATAGCAATGTGCAGAGGAGAATGATAGACAGACATCAAAAGCAACTCTAAAGTTTTTCACTTAAACACCTACTGACATATTTTTCTAGTTCTCTGTCTTCCTCTCTGAGCTAAAATAAAGGAAATCTACTTATCTAGAAGCAAATTATTCTGTTAGAAAAATTACACTGTTGTCATTAACCCCACGAACCATCAACCATCTACCTAGGTTTACAAACATGTAGAGTCCACCAGCTTTTTCCAGACAATATTCTCACAGTGCATGCCTATATGATGGCCTATTATAGGAATATAGGCCATTTACAGTGAAATTCAGAAAGGAGTAATTGTAATAGGCTTGAAGTTTTGTAGTTACTTAGACTTCGAGCTTTTCCGTGTTTCAAGTTATATTTTCAAAACATAACCAGTCAAAAGTATGTTCTGCTCCCTAATTTAGACAACCTCCTGTATTATTTTTATGTTTGTTGATATCTTTTCCCATCTTACAATTTTCTTATTTTTTTTACCTGATTTTTTCTGGCTAAAAGAACAGTATGTATAGAATCAGTACAAATGCCATGTTCCTCTATAAAGTTTATTGAACTTCACCAAAGCTCATGTATTGTGCAAGGGATGGGACCCCTTAATATGCTTCGTACATGTTAAGGGATAACAAAAGAAAAATATATCTTTATGCCTGGAACAGCTTCTGACAGACAACAGTACATTTAAGTTGATTCTTTTTAGATTTGCATTTAGCAAAATTGATATAGCCTTTAATTATTTATGTTGCATTCTTGCTGTGCTGGAACAATATACTGTTTCTCTGCTAGAACAACACATTTTTCAACTCCTAACCTCTAAGTACATCCAAATGCTATAAACTCATTCTGCATATTGTAAACAGTTAATGGCCTGAATCATAAGAATCCTGAAAAATTTTATTATTTTTTCCACTGAATTTTATTTTGTTTTCTTTTTTGATGAACAGGTTTCGAGTGAGGCCTCCTCAGAAGAGAATTTTCTGTTTTCAAGGGGCATGTGGCATCCTAGCACAAATCTTAGTGGAGGAATTTCTTGTAATGGTGAGCTTCTGAGTACTTTCAACTCTATCACTGAAACAGTCTCAGATCAGAGAGAAAAAATAGCATATTGCTGTAATTTTCCCCACTTAGAAAAAGCTAGAAAAGCTCCAGCTGAGAGAAGAGAGACTGACTTGCAATTGAAAGTGCTTTTCTCCTTGTTGAGGACTAAGGAGAAGTAAAAACAATTATTTTATTGATGTGAGGGTCTCAAAGCATGGCACGCAGGGCTTCACTGAACCCAGGGCAGGGTTTCACGGCATGATAGGAGGAAGGCTGCTACTCCACAGCTTCCACCAAAAAGTGAAAGCATGGCTCGTAGAAATGGGGCCAGCATCAGCTCTCAGGGCTAGGCCATCAGAAAACACATCGTTAAGAGCACAGCCACAGTCAGAGGAGTTTGGTCACAGCTGTCCTCATGGAAAAATATTTTGGAGTAAAGCTTGCCTCTAGAGAGTTGAACTAAGAGGCTAGAGAGCACTTTGACACCTAAGGACACTGCCAGCTTGCACACTGAAGCATCCCTGGAACAGTGTGGCCATAGGTGGGTTACACACCCTCTGCCTCGGTGGTCTCCTCAGGCAGCACAGCCACTGCCCAGAGCTCTTTGGGCACCACACAGCAGCATGGATGGCGGAACTGGACCCACTGGGAGTTCTGGGATAGTGTCTCATCAATGTTTGTAGAGGAACTAGCAAAAACAGAAAGTTAGCACACTTGAAGTGTTTTCAAACTTTTGAAGCTGTCAGGGAGAGATGCTGCTCTGTACACCCTTCGTTGTTATTAACTATGAGTACTGAGAGTTTGCAAACCTTTATGAAGAGATTATGCAAGAATAATCATTAAATTCAGCATATTTACTTTAATTGAGCAATATTCCGTAGCCACTCCATAACCCTTGCTCATAACATTTACTTGGTTTTGGACTGTTTTGGGAGAAGTTTAAATTAATTAATGGTCTTGGGAAGAACATCAGAGTCAAAGACGCAGAACCTATAAAGAAAAAGATACAGACAAAATGGGCTGAGCCATGATCTGAGAGAAAGGATCCATTAAATTTGTAAGTACAAACTTCAAGCACCATTTAAAAAACCCAAACAAACAAAAAAACATTAAAAAACCCTCACAATTTAATATTGAGGTGACTACGATAATATCTTTTGAGAAAACAAGAATTGCAAGGGTCAGATAACATCCACAATCTATCAGCCACGGACACACTTGTAGGGTGGGTTTTCTCTCAGATTATCAGCTCAAATACATGGCAATCAATGATAATATATATCATAAAGATGTACATATTCCATAAGAAAATGTGCCGCAGACAGCTCATGATTAAAGAACTAGTTGCTCAAAGAGCTTCTATCTGCATAAGACTTAAAAAAAAATCCCAAAGGCTCCGGAAGTCCCAGAATTCAAATCTTGATTAGTTTAAATCTTCACATCTCACACTCAGTTCAACACCAACTATCATTAAGTTTCAAGAGGAGCCCTGTAAAATATAACACACTGAAAAAATCTCAGTGGAAAGGGAGAAGTAAATTACAAGAAAACCTGTAAATAATTTGAAGTGAATTTTAATTTAAATTTTAATCTGAAATAACAAACACAGTAGATTATTTTAATATTTTCCCTCTTTCAGATTAATAATTTTTAAATAATTTTTATTAAATGTTCTCCCTGTTTTGTAGGACCATTTCTTTCCTACCGATTAGTGGAATTAAATATATTTTGGCACTTTTTAATGTCTGTGCTCATTCAGATGTTTTCTGAATCAAAGTGGCCCTAACATAATTTCTTTTTTTTGTAGTTTGCGTTTCTCAAATTTCAGTCCATGAATTGGACTGCTGTATAGATTCAAAGACGTTTTCCCTGTACTTCATGCTGTAGGTAATCAGCATTGTTGAAAAACAAATACCGAGCCAGAACAGATAGTCTAAAGTAATTTCCTAGACAAAACAGGTCCTGCTGCTTCAGTCACATCAAAGTTACAGTGGCTGGTGTGCTCACAAATTGCTGACAATAAATGGGGAGCTGTTTATCAGCCATAGCAGTGCTGCAGACATCATTGAGAAAATACAAACAAGCGAGTTGCACCCGGTAATTCAGGCTGGCAAGCAGGTATTGTTTCACAAATCATACCCTGTTTTCTTGTATCCAGGACATTTTGTACAATACTTAAGGAGTTTTTACCTAGAGAAATGGAGTATATTTAAGAAACCAAAGACAATTCTCTTCCACTCACTGTACCACTGAATAACTGATCTACTGGTACCTGCTGAAAGACAAAAGACTGCCTGTGGTGTAAGCTCAACCTGTAACAATTTCTAACCAGGGATATAAGAACCCAGATCTTTGGGCAGTTATAATCAACAGTAACTGTTATTCTGGTAATGTCAAGCACTAAATCAATTGCAGTGAGTTTAAACAGATTAATTTGACTGACATCCCACATAATGCTCCAAAGAAGACCTATTGGGAACTGGTTTTACAGCAGGTATGTCGATGGCACACCTCACTGCAACAGAGAAGGCATTACAAAACTGGCTACCACAAGGAGTCTGCACAATTTTTTTAATGAAAATATAGTCATTCTCCAGCACAGAGGGATCACAGGTGTTACAGAACTGAGCACTGCAGAATCTAATCTATGCAGTAGATTGAACCCAAGTTTATATTGCAAGAGCATTTAGGTTTTATGCTATTACCCAAGAGAAGAAGTTTCTTTAGAATAGGATTTGCAAAACCTAACAAGCCAAAGAGGAAACCAGTTGAATTAGCCAGTATGAATATTGAGAAAAAGGCATTTTATATTCTAATTTTTCTGCAGGCTTCTGAGTTTCAACATTGCAACTCAGTCTTTACTTACCTCCTCCACACACCAATCCTCCCCAAAACTGCTGAGATCTTTCTACAATCTCTCTTTGCTCTCTTTGCTCCTGAGGGAGTCATCTGCTAATCTAGATAATTTTCCTCTATGCTGTAGGGTATTCTGAGCTAAAAATGCTCCATGCTTTCTTGCTGAACGTGTTTTGTGTGGACAAATAAGGTAGCCACAAGAGAGGCAAACCAGCAAGACATCACGAATTGGTAATCCACTGATGAGGTTGTTCACGTCTAAAGGGGAAGACTTTAAATGTATCCTATTTCAGGCAACATCTGACACAAGATATTTAGGAGAAATTAAATGAAAATAAGAATGCAAATCTCTCACATCCAAGATAACAGATCTAATTGTATGATAGACTTATACTCATTTTTTCTCTCTGGCAAAATGAATGTTTAACTATACTTTAGAGTGCAGAATAGCCTCATTAGGCTATTCGTGCATTAACTCTTCTTGCATTAACTGTTATCTGCAGCTTGGCTCTTCATAAAGGAAGACACAGGTTCAAGTGAAGGAAAGGGTGAAATCTAGGCATCACACCTGGTTAGACGACACCGAAAAGTGGGGAAGCCTCACAACATACCTCTTCTACACAGCCTGATGCAGCATTTTATTTTTACACTATGCTTAGGATATTCTAAAACTGGAAACATAAGAGTCCATGAAATGTATGAGAGCAGACCTTTCCACACCCATATTCTACACTGTGGCACTTAAAATGGCAGTTGTGTCCTACAGCTTCATTAGTACAGTGTTTGTTTCTACTAAGGTGACTATAAAATTCAGAAAATGTTGAAATGGCTTGTTTGCACTTTACACTATTATCAACTTCTTTAATTCTACGAAAGCTTGCATGAAATCTGGTTGACATTTCTTCCTGGAAAACTAGATTTATGCTCCACTATCTCCACACCCACAGAATCACACAAGCATATGTGTACATGCAGATAACCACATTCACAAAGAGACATAGACATGCATACAAACACATGCACAGACTCACTGTTGACTATTTTTTGGTAGCATTTTGGCTAAATGTAATTTGCAATTAAATGCTGCTTTTAAAAGAAGCTTCCAGGGATTCAGCTATTCTGCTCAAACCTTCTTCACAGATGAAGAAGAGACAAAACATGGGCAGCCTTTTTTATTGAATTAATTTGATTTTTGTCTTTTGTCCTGCCAGCTATCAAAATTGTCAAATAAACCAGCTTTGATTCATAAATAATGGTTCCATTATATTTACTGTGCCACCGCTCAGCGTACCTGAAATTTTAATTCACTTGTTCAGCTAAATTTCATCCTCAGTTCACGGCCATAAAATTCTGTATTGACAAACTTTCAAACCAACTTTGACTCTGAGGTATCTAGTCAACATTTTTCTTCTGTGTGGATATTAGTTTATTGAATAAGTGGCATCTGTTTTCCTCCACATCACTAGTGGAGTAGGTATTTCCTTTTGACAGCTTTGCACGATTTATGGGTTTGCATGCTCTGAAGAAAAATAGTACTAAGCAAAAAATTCCAATTCATTACCTCTTAGTACTTAATTAAGTTCATACACATTGCACACTATAGGTGAACCCTGATATGACTGTGACAGCCACTGAGCA
This sequence comes from Apaloderma vittatum, assembly GCF_000703405.1. NCBI lineage: Eukaryota > Metazoa > Chordata > Aves > Trogoniformes > Trogonidae > Apaloderma > Apaloderma vittatum. Next base: position 89,673 of record NW_009721056.1, read on the forward strand.
GTAAGTTAGATTATCTTTGGAAGACAGAGAGACTTTTAATTATCTTGACCTCATTTTTCCATCTATGATATTAATAAATTTTCCTTCTATTTTGTTGCCTCCATCAGATGTACCAAACAATTCTGAAAACAAGATTATATCCTTAGCTATTTCCTTTATCTGCACATTTAGGCGTCAAATGTTTTTACAAATAGTAAAGTCAAGCAATGGTTTTTATCAGCTTGCTTCACAGTGCTGCAGATAAATTATGTTGTACGGGCTCCTCCTAATAATGTTTTGGTTTTGGAAATGATAACAGCTTGATAAAAGAAGAAAGCAGTGGATCTGGCTACCAGTAGATAGAGAAATAAAGAGAGCCTGGGCTTTACCTGTCAGGGTTCTGCGTACACACATGCATCTGTAAGAGGATCCGCTGGGTGAAAGTCTTAAAGCATTGCCCACATTTCCAAAGATGCCAGTCACTGAACTCAGAATTTAGTTGGCTTGTTGAAGTTGGGCTTGCAAGAACTCGTTGGTTTTTGACACTGATCTGGTTAAATCCTGACTCGATGGACCCAGACTTATCCAGGAGAGAAAAATTTCTGCTACACGGAGTCTGTGGAAATACTATGGATCGCTGTGGAGTGCCAGGGGATAGTTTGCTACTTTTATTAAATGGCTGTAGGGTGTCTTGTCTGGACATGGCCTCCATTACAGTCGAAGGGACATTCACTGGGAGAAAACAAGAAAAGTAAATAAGATCCTTTTTATGCCTTTTTAAAACTAATACAGTGTTGGGAGACACCAAAAAAATACCAACATCCATTTTCTTGACACTAGAATTAAACAATTTTATTTTAACAATGCAGGGAAAAAATGGGCTTGAATGAGACAGCGATATGAATGGATGATGCTGATTTTGTGACACTGAAATGAAAACTCGTGCAAAAGGGTGTCTGAAGCTGAAAGGACTCAGAGAAGCCTGACTGTTGCAGACATTTATTGCACAATGGGATTGTCATCTGAAAGAAAATGCTGCCGCACTTGTGATACCCTGAGTCTGCATGTTGCAGGCAGCATGTCCAATTGCTGTATCACAGACAAGCATGAATTTTGAGAGCATGGGGGAAAAAATCCTTGCGCCAACACTCCTTGAGATACA